>NW_006239353.1:140396-219968 GCF_000226075.1 Solanum tuberosum
GCTTGCCATATATACAAATACATATGTATAATATACAATTATCTAACCGATATACATATACAATTCACCTTTCTCCCACTCTTTGCCATCTCTCTCGCCTCTCTCTCCCAGTCTCGCTTGCCTCTCTCCTTCCTATAACATGTAGCTACGAATTGTAGTTATCAATTTATAACTATGGAGAGTAATTAGGCTATTTTTGAGTGGCTATGTGTGAAAGTTCCTCTTAAAACAATGACCGCTTGGACATTTCCTTTAATTTTCTCGTCTTAGTTCCTAATTTCCTTTACTCACTTTAGAAGTGTCTATGGAATTATATTCCGATCATTAAATACACAATTCAAATTTGTTTTCCAAACGTGATTTGGTATTGAAAATAAATTAATAAATAACGTATTTAAAAGTTGTTATTACTTATTACTAATCCTAACATGACTTTCTATTTTTTGATTTATAACATTAGCTTTCTAACAATATGTAAGGAATAAAAAAAAATGAAAAAAAAAAGTCCTAATAATTAAATAACAAAATATTTTTCCATAAATATAGTAATTCAATCTCTTGATTTTCTTTCAATTAGTTGATTTTTATTTTTATTGTTATCCTTCTTCATATTTCTTTCTTCCTCGTTATTCTCAATCAGTTGGTAAAGATTTTTAAAATTTCATCACCAAAAGTAAAAGAGTTTATCCAAATCTTGATTCAACATGTAAATTTTTTTTCTAATTCAATCGGTTAATTATTTATTTACTTTTGCTTATTTTATAAGTTTTTTGTTTTGATTTTTTTTTTTCTTAATCATTTTTGAAATTTTAATTTCGTTTTTTACTTTTTTATTATGATCTGGAACTTTATTTTTGAGCAATAAAAAATTATTTTTCTGAAATTTTGATCTCATTTTTTGGTGTGCTTTATTGTATCTAGAATGCTTTTTTTGTGTGTGAAATAAGTATTTATTAATTTTGAAATTTGTTGTTTTATGAATACGAATTTTATTTGGAATCTATTTTTATTTTGATTTCTTTTTCTTTTCTGACTTTATAATAACCATTTTAATTTTAATTTTATTTTTATGAATTTGACATTAATATTTCTGTTTGAGAACAGGTAGATTTTTGTACAGAAATTAATATGGTGGTCTATTCCTCTTCATACTACTGCAACATAAATTTTAAAGATATATATGCAAGTTGTGTTGAAAATATTTCATGTGAGAGTGCATAATGAAAAATATTATGATGTGCTGAAAAAGTTGAGTTGTCACTTAATAATTAAACATTATAGGGGAGATCGTATATCTAATAATGAAAGTTGTTTACTGAAATAAAAAATTTAAGAAGTTCAAAATTACATGAAGCACATGTCATCGAAAAGGACACAATAGAAAGACTGCTAATTTTCCTCCTCGAGATGAGTTATAATTTATGCCTTTTGCACTATTTAATTTCCTTTCCATTTTGTTGATTGTTGATAAACAATTGAAAAACTTAACAATATTTCTATTTTAATAAAGTACGTCGTATTCAACTTGATACCTATCGATAGAGCCGTCAATATGGGCTAGTCTCGTAGGACCGATCTGGCCTAACCCGTGATTTGATAGGGTTGAACTACGATTTTTGGAGACCATTTAAGAAAAGGGCTTTTTAGCCCGGCCTGAATAAGTCTGCCGATTTATGGGTTTGAGAAATATGAATAGGGCTAGCCTGTGGGCTAAAAAAAATTTAATTAAAAAATAAAAATAAAATAGAGTATTAAAAATTACAAGAGTCTAAGCTCAAAATCTATTAAAAGTTTGAAATATTACAATTTACATATAAATTATATTTATAATTATGTACTATATAAAATAAAATTTTCCTAAAATTTGTAGGGAATCACTACATAGGTCGTAACCTAGGGAATGTTGTCATATTTTTGTGTTTTATTATGATCATTGGAAAACAATTAGGTTAATATTTGTATTTAGCTATTTATGATTTTACTTGAAATCAAACTTAATAAATATTATAAAGATAATTTTATTTGTTGATTTGATTAACAAGTAGTAACACTAAGACCATGTAATATTGTCTTGTCGATATTTATGATAATATTTTTAAATTATAATTTAATTTAAAAAATATATTAAAAAAATTACTTTTAAAAAAGAGGGTTGGCCCGGCAAAGCCCGTAGCCCATGTACTTGTGGGTTGGGACGACAATTTTTTGGCCCACACAAAAAATGGGCTAGCCCGGCCTGACCCGTAAAATTTCAAAACATGTATGGGTTAGCCCAAATTGGATAGGTCAGCCCATATTGACAACTCTACCTATCGAATTCAATTTTTATACTTAATGAAATCATTTTTTTTAGTCCATGCAAACTTTAGTTGAGGAAGGGAAGCAATAGAAGATGTGTAGATCAATGATAATTTCATTTTAAAAATTATCTCGATTATTATTAATCTTTGTATTGTTATCTTTATTAAATAATAATAATAATAATTTTTATTTGATAAAGATAACAACATAAAAATTAATAATAACCAAGATAATTTTTAAAATGAAATTATCATCGATCTATACATCTACTATTCATTTCCATTGACTATTCTTTATAAATTTTAAAGAAGGAGAAGGATAAAAAAAACGTAAGAGCAATGACTAAAATAAATAAAATTACCTCATGAACATGGTGATATGAATTTCTATCTTATCAATTTTAAACATGATTATTTTAAAAGCTATTTATAGTAATGGCATTTTTTATGAAAATTGCTTTCTTCATTTATATATATTTTAGAAAAAAAACCACTACAACACGAAAATATTATTACATAAAATATAAATTTCTCTATATTATATTAAGAAAAGTCCAAATCTTGGAGATGTCATACGCTCTTTTAGAATTATAATCCATTGATTTATTCATCTAATAACTAATGGCAAATACAATCTAAAATTTCTCTATAATATATTAAGAGAACTCCAATCCTGGAGATGTCATACACTCTTTAACTATTAAATGTTTTTATACCAAATAAATAATAAAACTTTGAATATAATGACGGATAATTACTATTCTTGTCGAATAAAAAATATTGATTAACGAGATATTCACAGTTTACATAATTACTAGTATACGTGTGATGCGCGGATGATATTACATTATTTGCTTAACTATTTGTTTAACTCTTTGAAAGTTCCAAAATATTATTCGGATATGATGGAACTAAGATATTGTTTATGCTTTTGAGTTTTTAATTTATCATTTTACAGTTATTAACTTCAATTGTCCTATCATTTTATTGTAATAAAAAATTGTTCTTTTTTTCAGAATGATTTGACATGTTAGTTATAGTATTTTGATAGTTCACTTCAAATAAAAAAAATCCCGACATGCTTTGAACATTTTTTTACCTCTTGAACTCTAGGGTCTATCAAAAATAATTGTTCTAACTTTCTCAATAGAGAAAATTTGCATACACTCTATCCTCCTATACTGATACTATAGTGTGTGTATATATGTTACTATTGTTGGGATCTTCATTATTTTTTTTATTGTGTGTGAACTTGAAAAAAAATAACAGGCTAAAACAATCTAAATATACAATTGAAATGATATGATATTATCTACCACGAAACAAAGACAACGTGTAAGTAGCTCAATTTCATATTTTTCAATATTTCAATTTCTTATAATAATATTGGATAAAGTACACAAACCTAATTAAATTCATTTTTTTTGGTGGTTCAAATTAACAATTCCATTTTTATGATTAACATGATCGATAACTGTACATAGGCCGAAAGACCCCTACAATTTTAAGATATAATAATAATAATAATAATAATAAATACTAAAAAAATGAATAAAAGATACTCATTGTGTATAGGATACCTGTGAGGCTGCTTTCCAGTCACTTTAACTATTCAAAATGAAAGAAGATTGTGATATCTTCATACACTTTTAAGAGAAAAAGTTTCAGTTACAACGGTAGAAGATGGACATGATAAATGGAGAAGGATTGGATAAAGTAAAAGTTTAATATAGCAACAGTTATGTGCGGTTTTTAGATTTTTAAATTTGAAATAGCAGTTTTTTAATATATAGATAATAATATAATATTATCCAATTTAAAATTTTGTATAGCAATTAAATATAGGTTTGCAGTTACATTATCCAGTTCTTTTAGAACAATTTTAAAAATTATTTTTGTGTAATTATAAAAACTGCTTTTAAATTTTATATATATGTAATTTTCTATAAAAAATATAATTAAAATGATGAAACGTGATGCTTTAGTTAGTTTCTCTGATTGTTTTTTAAAACTGCCACTCAATCTTCATCCGTCCTTTTTATTTAATTTCTATCTTTCCTTTTTGATGTAAAACATTTTTTATTCTTTTTATTTAATTTCAATCTATTTTTTAATGTAAAATTTATTTTTAATTTTCGTGATGCTGACACATAGAGCTGTCAATATGGGTTGGCCCACCCCATCCGGGCTAACCCATACAGGCTTTGAAATTTGACGGGTCAGGCTGGGCTAGCCCATTTTTGGTGTGGGCCAGAAAATGGTCGGCCCAGCCCACAAGTACGTGGGCTACGGGCTTGCCGTGCAGCCCTCTTTTCGTAAAAATATATTTTTTATAATATTTTAAATTAAATTATAATTTAAAAATATTATCATAAATATCGACAAGATAATATTACATGGTGTTAGTGTTATTACTTGTTAATCAAATCCACAAATAAAATTATCTTTATAATATTTATTAAGTTTGATTTCAAGTAAAAGTATAAATAGCTAAATAAAAATATAAACCTAATTGTTTTTCAATGATCATAATAAAACACAAAAACTATGACAATATTCCATATGCTACGGCCTATGTAGTGATTCCTAAAAAATTTAGGGAATTTTTATTTTACGTAATACATATTTTATAAACATAATTTGTATTTAAATTGTAATATTTCAACCTTTAAACTGATTTTGAGTTTAGACTCTTGTTATTTTTAATACTCTATTTTCTTTTTTTAATTAATTTTTATTTGGCCCACGGGCCGGCCCTATCCATATTTCTCAAGCTCCACAAATCGGCAGGCTTATTCAGGCCGGGCTAAAAAAGTTTTTTTCTTAAATGGGCTCCAAAAATCGTAGCATAGCCCTATCAAATCCCGGGCTAGGCCAGGTCGGTCCAACGGGCCTAACCCATATTGACGGCTCTACTGATACATGACACTTTTTACTTCTCCTATAATATATAGATAATAGATAATTACATAGTGGACTAAACTTTTATCCGGATAACTTTTTATTTTGAAATAAAGATATATAAAAGTTGATATAAATTACTGGCGCAACAAGTAATAAGGAAAGAAAAGTAAAATAATAATTAAAAAGGAACTATATGATTACAAGCTAATTACTTACGAAGAGATTGTCATTCGAGAAAAAATCTTAAGAAGTTTAAGGAAACACATAATTGGAATAATTGACTTTGTGATCTTTTATAGATTTCGTTATATTTATATTATTTTTTTTTTGTAAGAGACATATGAAATCCGAAGAAAATATGTGACTTCATTTTGTGATTTTTTAATCTTAAAAAAAACATGTTTTTTTTTTTACATAAAATAATAAAGTGAAACAAATTAAATATTGAAAAACAAAATAATTGGAAAGGGATGATACCCACTAGGCGTCCACAACATTAGGAATTAGGATCGCTTGATTGATGAAATATGGTAGATTAGGATATCTCATGAGATTAATTATTTCACAATTTTAGCACGAATGGTAAGATAAAATAATTTTTGAAATTAACTAATACTCATAACCAAATGTAGGATAATATTTTATCGTAATATTATAATCCTTAATCCCACTAACCAAAAGAATCAAAAAAATAATAATTAAAAAATAAGAATCCTTTTTTTTAATTCATCGTTGAAACTTCCCTTAGCACAAAATCATAGTTTTGAGAATATTTTTTTTGTTATTCATTCGGTGTTCAGAGATCATATTGGAGCCTCGACTAAATTCGAATTGCGCATTGCATGGCTTTAGGGGGCATTCCCAACAAGATTTTTTCTATATCCAGGGCTCAAATCTGTAACCTTTGATTAATGATAAAATAGTTTCACCACTAAATCACAACCCGTGTTGGTTAGTTTTGAGTAATTGCTTCTTCCTCCTCATCTTCATCTTGATCAAAACCAAATAATATATTTTTGGTTGGAGCTAGATAACTCAATATTGCTCATATATCTTACTTGTGTCATACTACCCTTAAATTGCAATTGATTTTACATTATAATAGGAAGGTAACAATTCTCTTTGTAATTTCATGTTCCACAATATCTCCTCATTAATAACACTCCTAATATAAAATTATCATTAAAGCTGAGTAAGTCTTCAATGATTCACTACTCTTGGAAATTTATTCAAACACCACCACCCAAGAAAAAAAGGTGCAAAGAAAAGTGGGACAGGGCAATGTGAAAAGAGAGATTAGTTCACAAAATATGTATATCAATAATGTATATACTACAAGGCATATCATGTATATCTAATACTTTTTAATGTATCACATAAGTATTGGATCATTATATGAAATGGTCATAAAAAATAGGAGAATTTTCTCAAATAGCCACTATAATAAATTTAATTATACTCCATAACTATAGTTTGCATATTTTAGGGATGTACCTACAGTTTAAGCTGCCTTGTTTGTATAATTCACAGGTCAGTATAATTCGCGTGTACGTTTGTATAATTGAGCTATTTTTGTATAAACTCGAAATAATGATTTATACAAACACAAACATTTGAACTTTAAACATTTATACAAAATTATACAAATTCCGAATTATAAACGTGTGAATTATACAAACTCGAAATGTCAATCCACGTAATCATCACTGAATGTTGGTCGTGAGTGGTAATAACTAAAACTATAGTTATGGTGACTAATTAACTAGTATATATTTGCTTAACCATGTAATTTTCCTTATAATATATCAACTTATTAGTATAACACATTATTAGAGTCCAAAAAAATCCTATATAGATGAGTATTATTGACTACACAATGTCAAAAGTTTAAAATAAGTTTTGTATTTGGGCTATCTGATGCCAAACACTAATAAACGTGAGGTGGGAATATATCCCAACTTTTATTCTCATCTCCATTTACCAAGGTTAAGTTCAAGAGCAACTTTCACATATAGCAAACATAAAAATTATATTTGTATGTTATAGCTATAGTTTGCATAATTGCGTTCCATAGCAAATTTTATGTTTGCTATAGAGCTTTTGATTTGTATAATTCGCTACAAACATCTAATTTTATACAAATTGTTCAGTTTTGTATAAATTTATTTATACATTTGTAATTTGTATAATAAGATCTATATTTATATAATTATAAGTGTATAGGACGAAAATATATGTATTTGTATTTGTATATACAATTTTCTCTTGCTTTATACAAAACACAAAACACATTTTATATCGAAATGTATAAAATGACTAATTGTATACCGAATCAGATAGCAAAAAAATGGTATGTTTGCTGTGAATTACAAATAAAACAAACTATAGCTATAACATTTAATTTGAATTAATAGTTTGCTATTTCATACAATTTTCCCTAAGTTTAACTATATATACAAAAAGTTTAACTAATTTGCAGCTAATGGCCCAAAACATCCCGGTCACTAATTTACATGTATATGCAATGTATCTATATTATATGAATAAAGTATAATATATATAACAAAATAATCGGAACATATATAAAAAATAATAATCAAACTTTAAGAGTGGAAAAGAGAAAAATAAGATTAGAGACCGAAGCTCGGACCTATTTTAATTATTAGTTAAATGAAAAAATAGCCATTTTTTGTAAATTAATGATAATTAAGCCATTTTTAATTAATAACATGACTAAGTAGTCATTCTATTTAATTTTCTAATTTACAATATGCTTCTTCAGCGGCCCACAATTATATTCTCTTTATTTTTGACCTTCAACAATTATGATCATTTTTATTAAACTTGTAGCAGGATTGTTTTCAACCATAGACAAAGCAACAACATAAAAAAAAGACTTTCTATAGCCACATAAATGTCATAACACGTTTATAATTATAAATTTCAAAAGACTTTCTATTGTTACACCGTTGTATCAAAGGTAACAAAATATATATTAAGTACGAGACATAAGATGAAAACTACATTTTCCTAAAAGTAAATGTTCAAAAAGCTACATATATAAACAAAATTTACATAACTAAAAGTACAAATGTAGAGTGTTCAATCTACCAATAGAATTGTCCTAGACGATAGTTGAACAAGCTGATTTATTTGGATCAAAAAGCCCAGGCAATAGATACTTCCTTCCGTTTGTACCATGTGCATTATAGCTTGCACCCGTTATCGAATCCACAAGCAGCTCACCCGCATAACCCGGATAAGCCTTTTTACCGTACAACCCGGCGCAAGCCGAAGCCGCCTCTAACGGGGATTCAGCCGGGCCTTGGTAGTAACCGTTCCCGTACGGGTTCGTTACTACTCCAGCCAAAAGACTCGCTATATTTACAACCATGCCATCTGCACCCACGTCACCGTTTGGTGCACCCAACGGCTTGGCCTGGGGCCCGTAAATAGGTTGGTGAAACGGCCACGCACATTGACCCGGACATTGAGTCGCTGAATTACCCACCCATATGAAAACGGATCTTTTTCCTTGACCCGACCCGTGATACCCGCAATTGCCCATGCAGAAGCCTTCAACTGCAACATCTTGGGCTGTTAGGACCAAAATTAATTCACCTTTTTTCGAGTGAGCCAATTCTGATATTTGGGATTTTTTTAGGGTTTTTCCAATTGAACAATTTTCGTCCGTGAATTGATTGGATAGAACTAAACGGGTCTCTTTTTTATCCGCTTTTGTCAAGTAGGTCTGAATAGTTTGCCACCATTTTGTAACAGTAGGTGTGTTGCGTGACCAAATTTTACTAGGAGAATTTAGAGATCGGAGAAAATCAACGATAATAGATTTTTGGGCAGGTGAAAATTTTCCGTACCAAAGAATGGATATTTTTATTTCACTTTCTAATAAATCGCCATTATGGTACGTAAGACTCATTGAAGGTGGTCGATATAGTGAAAACAAGTTTCTTGCTCCATAAGTAATATGGAGCAAGCTGAGGAAAACAAGAACAAGAAGTGGATAAGGGGTTTTGGAATAGTCAAAGGAACTCATATTTGAGAAATGTATATAGAGTAAATGAAGTTTTTTTCTTAAAAAAAAGTTGGATTATGAATTTGGATATAGGTATGGGGTGAAGTGATGAGGATATATATAGATGATGAGATGCATGAATATGTTTGTAAAGTAGGGGCTTCAATCTTCATATGTAGCTTTAATGAGCAAGAAAGATTATAAATTGGCTCTCACTGGGTGTATATAATAATTCAAAATTGGGATGCGACGCAATTTAAACTAATGACTCATTCATTTATTAATTCATTTCATTTTAATCGTTCAAATTCAATTCAATCCAACTCATTTGACACGTCTGAATGGCGGATATAGGAATCTAATCGGATAGATTACATGTTGCGAAGAGGATTTGGTAGTGTGTCAAGTGGGTAATGAGCATGTGTTCTAAGCTCTTCCCAAGAAAAGTCGACGTAATTTTTCAATTTCTTTAGTAGTATCTCAAAAAGATCAATGTTTTGAATAGAGATTTAACAGCTTAATTTAATTATTATTCCAAGAAGCTTTTGTTTTTAAATTATGTAGCTTGTGCATGCATGACGTTATGCAAGCAGTATTAAACAATTGTCCTAATTAAGAAACCTAAAATATGTACCATATACTCCCTCCGTTTCAAATTATAGTGATGTTTTTTATTTTCACATGCCCTTTAAAAAAACATTAATCATGAAAAATATTTGAGGATATAAGTTTGTAGTCTTCAAGGCATCAATTATGAAAAATTTTGAACTTTTAAAATGACAAATATTTTGAGATGATTATAATTTTTAAAAATTATAACAGATAATTTGAGTCTGGGGTATAATCTTTAGCTAATATAGAGCTACAATTTCTTAATGCACGACTTTATATTAAGGTTAGAAAGGGGCGGTGGACCTTGGAGTTGCTTATGGTGATGGGGATATGCGTCTCGAATCTTGATATAATTAGCTTTGGGAAACTTAAAATAACTAGTGAAGTTGGACGGATAAATACAACAATGAATTCTCGAAATATATGAGAACGATTCATTACTATTTTTGTGTATTAAAATAAGAATATCCTAATCAAGTCGTCGAGTGACATAAAACAACATATTCGGAATTGAGATCTCTCTGTTCAAGTTTACTTGTAGCATTTTGAGTTATGAGAGTCAATTTGGCTAATTTTTAAATCTAAATTGAATGAGATTAATTTACTATTAAAATTTAAAATTTAGCTAGTCGATAACTATACGAAAAATATTAGTATAAGTTAATAATTCTTCTCATATATTAATATAATGGCAAAAATATATCTTAAAATATTAATCAAAGTCTATACAATCACGTAAAAATGAAGAATGAGTATATAGAAGATTTAATTTATATCAAGCTTTTACTGGATAAATGGAAAAAGATTAACCCACCTTAACGTCAGACAATTTAGAAATTAGGAAGTTCTTGAAAATATATTAAATGAAAAACTTTCACTAACTAAAACAATCAAGTTAAATTAAGTATTTCGCCCTCCATTTTAATGTAAGTGATGTTTTGGACACATCCCTTGAGAAACTAATTGTTCATGGAAAATAAGAATTGTTTTTAGTAACTTACCCTAAAATTAATAAATACTTTTGAAAGAAATGTAACTCTTTAGTAGTTCTTTGGATATATAAAACCCTCTTCTTTATTTCAAATATGATAAAATTGGAAGAGCATTTCTCAATTATCTATAACACCGCTTATTTTAAAACAAAATAAAAAAAATCAAAATACCATTTATTTTGAAACAAAAAAAAATATTGCACAAAAAGAATCGTTTTGTTGGGGTAGTGGGGTTTTATGAAGCCGATTACATGTGTAAAATGTATGCTATGAGTGCATGCATGCAAAATTAACCTGGAATTGATTTTCTGATTCAATAAATCAAATATATTGTGTGAAATTTCAAATTTGAACTCATAAAGTTTAAATTATAGATTAACTAATTAATTACTACACATTTTTAAAAAAAAAAACAAATTAGTCCCTCCATCTCTTTTTACTTGTCAAATTTTAACTTGACGGCTATTAAGAAAATAATGATTGGTAATGGTATAGTACTGAGTATACCATTTTACCCTTACTAATTGATACTCCCTTTGTCCACTTTTAATTGTCATGTTGTACTTTTCGAAAGTCAATTTGACTAATTTTCAAAGTTAAATTAGATTACATTAATTTGATATTTCAAATAAAAGAATTTTGATATTAAAAAACTATACGAAAAGTACTATAAATTTCATTTTTTTTCATATCAATATGATGAAAAATACGTCGTAAAATGTAAGTCAAAGTCATTATCATTTGACTCTAAAAAAGGAAACTATGACAATTAAAAGTAAACGGAGATAGTAGTGTTTAAACATATTTAGAGCCCGTTTGGATTGGTTTAAAAAGAGTAGCTTCTAAGACAAAAATAAAAAGTCAAATTAAAATGACTTTTAAGTCAAAAAATAAAAAGTAGAGGAAGACCTACTTTTGGTTTTAACTTATTTAAATCATTTTAAACTTATTTTAAGTTATTTGTAACATTGTCATACACTTTCTAACTTATTTTAAGTCATTTTTGATTTATTTTAAATTATTTTTATATTTTTCAAACATTTTAAGAAGTCAAAAACTAACTTAAAAGTAAGTTTGATCAACTTTTAAGTCAATCCAAAAACCCTCTTACTCACTACATTTCTCAAAGACATTAACTCAATGTTAATAAAATAAGGGTATAATACCTTGATTTGTCAAAAATGAGAAGTAAAAAAAAAATCAAATTAGGAAATATTTGGCAAGTAAAAGTAATTTTTGTTGAAAATCCCGAAAATTGAAAAAGGTCTGTTTTCTGTTTCTAAGTTAGAATAGCTATGCAAATGCAGTGAATCTAAACATTATGGGCATTCCTGTACTTTGTGGGGAGAATAAATTAAATGAATTATGGGTCGTTGGCAAGGCCATACCACAACAAGTTTCGAAAATTATTGACAATGCATGCATGTACGGTCAACTAATATAGCATCGTGCTAGGTATATAATAAACGCGCAATTTATTTAATTATTTGCAGTAGTACTATTAGTGTAATTGAATTTGTGGTAGCATGTCAATTTAATCTCTCTTTACTATGTTAATATACATGCATTCACCCGTTCCTAGATTTTGTTTGCTGATGTCGAAAATTAATACATTGGGTGTGTTCGGTTCGAAGGAAAATGTTTTTTTAGGGATAAGAAGTCGATTTTTATTTATTTATTGTGTTTGGTACGCTAGGAAAAAATATTATCGTAAAAGTATTGTATCGATCTATAAAAAATATTATGGGAGGTGATGGTTGGGTTGTGGGACGGGGGCTACCGGGTGATGTGAGATGATGTGTGTTGGAGGATAGATAAGACACAATCAATGCATAATGTCATTTTTAGGGCTTGTTTCGCTATTTCCATTAAGGAGTCATGTTTATTATATTTAAGCAACTTGTTTTTTTCTACAAATATTTATTTTCAATTTTTTAATGAATTAATTGATCATACATTTTTTCATACGTCGCCTCACCGGAGGAGCTCCTTTCTATTTTGCTCCCTTAATAACTTGAACTCATGATAACCTTAGAATTGAAAGTGAAAAATGTTTATCATCTGAGCAACTCCATGATCTTATCTACCCAGTATCTTTAGTCTCCATGCATGTATATGTTGAATATTTGAGATGACTAATCAACTTGTTCGGTTCTTATTAATTCTTTTTCAACATTTAATTTCAATCAAGATCCTTGCATGTAGTCAAATTTTTGGATAGGATCATAACTAATTAACTATTATCTTCAATTCTTGAACGACCTATAGCCTCTACTCGAACTGCCATTGATTGAAGTATACAAAAAAGAAAAAAAATAAAAGAAATAGAAAATAGAAGAATTTATACGTCAATTTCATGTACAACCAATAATTGCATTTTGCAATAAATTTATATGTAACACGTATAACTAAGGCAGATGCTTACCTACCTTTAGGGATTTACTAAAACTCAGTATATATTGATTTAGATAGTGATATTTTTGACACTTTTGATTCTTGGATCTGCCTCAAAATTAAAGGTTGAAGTAAGACTCCTATATAATTATTAAATTTTATTTATTTTGTATAAGTAAAATAATACTATATTAAGAAGCCCACTCGTGTACTAAATGTACATAAATCGATGTATAAGCCATTTATTATCCACGTTATGTTTACTAATTGTAAAGGAAACCAGACAGCTTTGATTTGTATACCAACACATAAAAACACTCTTTAGACACTCACTGTGGTTTCTTCGAACTAGAGATTATTATTAGAATTTATTGAACATAATCATTTGTTTTTTCCCATTGTTTATTTGGTTCAAAACCTTTGATCTAATTTATATGGTACTTTTTGTTTCTCAAAAATCCATGTGGTTAATCTTTGAATATAATTTTTTTTAGATTAACTCCTTAATTTAAAACTAAATGTTAATAAGTTGTAATTATTCTTATGTCAATATGATAAGATAATATATAATAAAATATTGATGGAAATCTATATAATTTATATTAAAATAGGTGCGATATGTTTTTGTAGCCATAGAAATTTCGCACTCACTCCATCTCAGTTTAATTGTGTTAGTTTTATTGAGCATGAACTTCTAAAATTAAATTAGGAGAGACTTTTGAATTTTCTCATTTTAAACTTGTCATATAAGATGTTGGATTTAAAAAATTTACTAAATGTAGGAAAATGAATTCGTTTTGAAATAAATTTTAAAAAATAAGACATTTAAATTAAGACGGAGAAAATAACATGTTCAAATACACCACCAATTTCACTATCTTTTTTTTAATTAAAAAATAATAGGATTCATGTTCACTTAATTAATAATGCTACACAAGTTGAAACAATTGAAGTAATACGTACCCAAATATCTCGTAGACGAAAAGGTTTAACTACTTTCTAGACATGACCCAAAGCAATAGCCAATTAGAGGGAAAATGTGTTAACTGGCTGGGGCAGCTATAGCCTTTAGCACTTGGTCCTATCTTATCTACTTCTCTTATTAATTTAATTTAAATGTAAAAAAGTCAAAACCTACACATGTGGCTAATGTAGTGGATGTGATTAATGAAACTTGAAGTCAAACATATGATATGAGTTATAATAATTTGTCAGCTATTATCTTCCCTTCTATGAACTTTCTCTTAAGATATATACATGCATAAATATCAATTTGGCTTGTGGTACAGTAATGAAATTATTTTATTTTTAATCTAATATTTTAAATTTGGGTTTCAATTCTAGGTATGTGGAAAATTTTATTAAGATCGTCACCCCAAAATAGGCCTTATAATGCATGATTCAGATTTCATCGGAGCTTCAATATATACCAAGATCAACCACCGAATGTAAAACCAATTATATGAATTTCTTAATATATCACTTGAAAGCCTCATATTCCATCCTATAAAGATAGAGATAAGGTTTTTGTATATCTTAGTCTCTTCGAATTCTATTTGTGAGATTCCACTATATGTTTATTTTTAAAAGTTTCATATTACATGTTAGATCCATCTTTAATATATAATCTAAAAAAGGCAGTGTCGTGCATGGCCTCTTTGCTTAGTCAAAAAAATTAAAAAACATGTTATTAAATGCATGCATATCCAAATCTTACGTGTGGAAATGAAGTTTCAAAAATCGACAAGCTGGCCAGTGGCCACTCGTGCAGTCTACATATCTAAGCAATGGAAATGGAGTATATTTCTAAGATAATATGTTTGCTAGGACAAAAGGAAACAGGGGAAATTTTATTTGGACAGAAGAAAAAAAGAAATTTTTATCTCAAGGTAGAGACAGAAACACACATTTAATTTGATTACACCATAGATTTAGCCATTGCTAGTTGAGAGACTACAAGAATTTGACTTCTAAGTTATAACATTAACAACTCATAAGATAAGGCACAACACTATTGAAGTAATGTTATAAATTTTTTTACTAGAGTATGATTTATGGGATGGATGTCTCAATTATTGTTTGATTTGAACACTAAGTTACGCCAAAATTAGTATATTGAGAAGAGTTATTAAGATATTACTTATTTTTTATTGATGGTGTGAGTTGTTATATTAAAATAGCATTGCATATTTTCTAAGAAGAGGTTATTCTATTGCAAAAAAATATCACCACCTTATTTAAGGA
This sequence comes from Solanum tuberosum, assembly GCF_000226075.1. Taxonomy (NCBI): domain Eukaryota; kingdom Viridiplantae; phylum Streptophyta; class Magnoliopsida; order Solanales; family Solanaceae; genus Solanum; species Solanum tuberosum. The sequence continues at coordinate 155,876 of NW_006239353.1, forward strand.
AAAAAGGTTCAAGGGACCACAAAATGTATTTGTTCTTTTATTTATAGATAACCAATATCCATATTATTATTCCTTGATCTGGCAAATATAAAATATTCCTTACTTTGGTGTTTACTATATACGAGAATTAATAACCAAATAAGGAATAAGACAGTACTGAAATTTTAGAGTATTGGGCTAAAATCATCCTTGAAGTATCATGATGTGCACAAAATTGTTTGTGTTTATACATGCATCGTACCAAACATTCCATAAGAGTATTGTCATATATAACACATTGTTAGTTTTCAGAGAAGGAAAAACATAACAATCTTATTTTATTTTGTTATTGAACAAGTAGGAACATTAATTTTAATTTGATAAACCAACAAAGAAAAAAATTATGAAAGCAAAACTACTAACTTCATTATAAAATAGATATTTATAGAGTTTACAAGTAAACCAACTCCTAAGGATAAGATAGAAACTAGTTAACTGCTAAACAGTAAATAACTACCCTAACTACCCTACAATAACAGAGAACTTGGACTGTTGCAGTTCTTTGCAGCCACAAATTCTGCCTCTGCAATGGATTGAGCCACAATGTCCTGCTTCTTTGAGCACCACAAAAATATTCCTGAGCCAAGACTGAAACAATATCCAGATGTGCTCTTCATGTCATCGGCGGATCGAGCTCAATCACTATCAGAATATCCAAGTAGTTTAAGATCTAATTTTTTCTGAAACTTGACACCATATAATTGATGGTACCTTTGATGTATCTGATAACTCGTTTTGCTGCTTTTAGATGCACCTCATTAGCACAATGCATGAACCTCGATAGAATGCTTACAACATACAAAATATCGGGTCTTGTAACTGTGAGATACATCAAACAACCGACTAAGCCTTTGAAGTACGTTTCCTTCACTTACTCTGCTCCATCATTCTTGCTTAGTTTCTCTTTTTGGTTCATAGGAGTACTCATCTCCTTGCAATCTTCCATGTTGAACTTCTTGAGAATTTCCTTAGCATATTTCTTTTGGCAAATGAAAACTTCATCATGTCCCTGCTTGATTTCCATATCAAGAAAATAAGACATTAGACCAAGATCAGTCATCTCGAAGGCTTGCATTATTTCTTGCTTGAAATCCTCTATATGCCTTGTATTGCTTCCTGTAACTAGTACATCATCCACATATATAGACACAACAAGAATATCAATGCCATGATGTTTAACATAAAGAGTAGATTCTGATTGACTCTTTTCAAAGCCTAAGCTAAGGAAATGTCCAACTATTCGACCATACCAGGCCCTTGGTGCCTGTTTAAGTCCATAAAGTGTCTTTCTTAGCCTATAAACTTTGTCCTCCTTTCCTTTCTCCACAAAGCCTTCAGGTTGCTCAACATAAATTTCTTCCTGAAGAAAGCCATTAAGGAATGCTGATTTGACATCCATCTGATACACTTTCCAACCCAATTGTGCAGCAAGAGCAAGAAGTAACCTGATAGTGTCAAGCCTAGGTACTGGTGCAAATGTATCAAAATAATCCACACCAAAAATTTGAGCATACCCCAAAACTACAAGTTTTGCTTTATGCTTGTTCACTGAACCATCTGCATCTAGCTTGGTTCTAAGGACCCATTTCAACCTAATTATCTTTCTGTCTCCAGGTTGATCAACAAGCTCCCAAGTCATGTTCTTCTCAATCATAAACAACTCTTCTTTCATTGCAACCACCCATTTTTCATCATTCTTGGCTCCATTGTACCCAAAAGGTTCACATACTGCTACATTGCATCTCTGATATATATCAGCGAGTTGTCGAGTACCTTTGACTGCTAAATGATCCACCATTTCATCCTGCCGTGAGAGTGATATTTTCTTTTCAAAAAACTTGATAGGAGACTTTTCTGCTTTGTCAGAAGTGTTAAGGACAGATTTCTTTGAGTCTTCCCAACACCACTCTTCATTCTCTATAAAATACACATCTCTACTAAAGATTATATTTTTAGTTTGTGGTTGGAAGACCTTATATGTCTTTAAACTGAACTATATCCAATAAAAATGTCTAGGACAAATTTTTTATCTAGTTTATCTCGTTTAACCTGATGTATGTAGGAAAAACAGAGACAATCAAACACTTTAAGAAAATTTAACGATGGTTTAAATCCATACCAAGCTTCAAATGGAGTTCGGTCTTTCACTGCCTTTGTGGGAAGCCTATTTTGAAGAAAAACTGATGTATTTGCTGCCTCTGGCCAAAATTTCTTTGGCAAGTTCTTCTCGTGCAACATGCATCTGGTCATCTCCATAATGTATCTGTTCCTTCTCTCACTTACTCCATTTTGTTGTGGAGTATAGGGAGTAGTAAGCTGATGATGAATCTCTGCTTCCTCACATAACATGTTGAACTGGTAAGAAGTGTATTCTCTTCCATTCTCTGTTCTTACAGACTAAATTTTACAATTAGCTTCATTTTCTACTTTTTCTTTGAACTTCCGAAAGACAATCCCTGGTGAGATGGTTCACTAATAGACCGAGGGATAAGTCATTCGACTCATTCACATCCAGATCATAAATGTTTGGAATCCATATTATGCAAGGAGACGTTGCTTTTGCTAATTCGAATTGAAGGGTGATATAAAATCGGTCTATTTCCGGCATCATATCCACAGTTAGCCCATTCATCCTAGTTAACAGTTTCAACTCCGTATCAAGGTCACTAGCAGCCTCTGACTTATGCTTGAGAAAATAAATCCAGCACATGCGAGTTAGATCATCTATAAAAATGATATAGTAAAGACTACATTTTAGTGAAGGAGTCCTTTGAGGTCCTGCTATATCAGTATGAATTAGTTGCAATTTGTTCGAGGCTCTCTAAGTTGTCTTTGGAAATGGAAGTCTGTTTTTTTTCCATATTGACACGCAAGACAATTTGAAGAATGTACTTTTAAAATAGGCAAGTCCTTAACTATTTTCATCTTTTGCATTTTAACCAACCCTTCATAGTGATAGTGTCCGAGTCTCTTGTGCCATACTTCTGTAACACTTTCTTTTGCTGAAAAAACAACATGCTCTTCCTCAAATGGATCTAATGAGAAACTTTTAACTCTCATTCTTACTTTAAACATTTCTTGATCTGAAGCATCTTTGATCAAGCAAAGATTATCTTCAAAATTTAATTTGTAGCCTTTTTCCATCAATTGACCAACACTGAGCAAGTTTTGATCTATGTCAGGTACATAAAGCACATCAGATATTGTTTTAGTACCTGAATGACTTGGAATAGCAGTGGTTCATTTCCCTCTTACAGGAAGATGGTCGCCATAACCTATTCTGACTTTAGTAATGGTCGTGGGCTTCAATTCCTTGATGAGAGACATGTCATTTGTCATATGATTAGTGTATCCACTATCAATCAGCCAACACTCGCTCGATGATCTACTTGAAAAATATGTAGCAACAAAGAGTAGATCTTCCTCCTCACCATCAACAATTTGAGCCTCTGCTTCTTGTTGCTGACCATTGTTCCTGCAAATGACAGCTTCATGCCCAAGTTGATTGCATTTACTACATCTAACATCAGGCCTTCTCCATCATTTATATGGTGGATGACCTTTCTTGTTACAATGCTTACAAGGAGGATAACTTTTCTTTGAGTGTCCACTTTTTCCTTTGGTAGTACTTGCTGAAATGCCTTCACCATTCTACTTGTTCTTCTTCTTTTTGTTTTTGCCTCCATCTTGAGGCTTGGCAAACAATGCTCCCTCGATATTTCCTTCTTCTCTCATGACTCTTCGTTGTTCTTGAGCCTGCAAAACATTCAATAACTCTGTGAAGGTGATCTTGGACAAATCCTTAGTGTTTTCCAAAGTAGTTATGGTTGCTTCAAATATTTTCGGCACAGCTACCAGAATCTTTTCAACAATACGTGAATCATAAAACACGGAACCAAGCAATCTTACCCTGTTTGCTATGTTCAAGAGCCTTTCAGAGTAATCTTTGATAGTTTCAGTTCTTTCATCTTCTGCATCTCGAAATCTCTTATAAGATTTAGCACTTGCATACCTCTGATCCTTTCATCCCCTTCGTATTCTGCCTTGAGATAATCACAGATGGCTTTTGCTGACTTTAAAGACATAATTTGAGTGAAGATTGAAGAAGATACTGCTGAGAATAAACAGACCTTTGCCTTTGATTTTCTGGTTTTCCTGTCTTTATGGTTTTTGATCTGGGACGTAGTAGGATTGTTAGGCAACGGAGGAACATTATAATCCTTTTCGACTGCCTCCCACATATCCATGGCATCTAGATAAGTTTCCATCCTTACCGCCCAAATCTGATAGTTATCACCATTAAAAATAGGTGGTGCCATTACGGAAAAACTTGATTCTGCTTCCATGATTGATAAACTTGTCTTCTTGATTACAATCGTAACTTTGATGAAACACCCACAGATCCCTCAAGAAATAGATATTCTGATACCAATTGTTAGTTTTCAGAGAAGGAAAAACATAACAATCTTTCTTTTTTTTGTTATTGAACAAGTAGGAACATTAGTTTGATAAACCAACAAAGAAAAAAAAAAATGTAAGCAAAACTACTAACTTCATTATAAAACAGATATTTATAGGGTTTACAAGTAAACCAACTCCTAAGGATAAGATAGAAACTAGTTAACTGCTAAACAGTAAATAACTACCCTAACTACCCTACAATACAGAAAACTTGGACTGTTGCAGTTCTTATGCATATTTCTAACACACATGGTTCATTTGGTACGAAAGAAAAGAAATAATTAATCTCGAAATCAATCTTAGGATGAGTTTATCCTCTGTTTGGTTGAGATAAAATTATTCGTATGGATAAGTTATTTTGAGATTATAATGTTATTTTTATTCCACATTAAGATTGAGATAACTAATCCAAAATAACTAATTTTGAAATAGCTAATCATAGAATAACTTGTTTCACAAACCAAACAAACCCTTACATTTATCTAGTCACTTCAAAGATAATTGAAGGTGGTAATATTTTTTGTAACAAATGGACTTAGTAACTTGAAAAATAAATTAAGTATATAAATTTTCTATCTGACTTTAGCATCTGTCGTACACATTTAAGTGAAACAATAGAAATAATTTTTTTTTATCTGAATATCAATTTTCTTTGTTCTCGTACAAGTCAAGTTAAATTTTTAAAAAAAATTCAACAAGTTAAATTATACGTAGAAATAACATAAAATTTAATTTATAGAAAGTAGTGTTGGTAGAACAATAAAAAAGAACAGACAAATGGCAGAGATAAAATGTTTGGCAGGTAAGATGTAAGGCAGAGTAAATGATATTCCCTCATTGGATCCCTCTATAACTTCAATGCATGCATCAACTGTAAATATTCAAACTCACAGTTTCTTGTATTTAATTCAATTAAGATTCTTTAGGGAAAAAAATATTCAATTCGATTGACCATAGAAGGTCTTGTTCATGTGCTTAACTGGCATATTTAGTTGTATGTACAGTAAATTTTCGTTTGACCTGACCTGACCGCAGAGGTATATCTAAGATTTTGAGATGATAGATGCACTATTATAAAAATGTGGATTTAAGATATAAATTTGATCGATTTAATATTTAGGTTCTTATCATTAAACAATAGTTAAAATTTTAAAATTATAGGTCCAAAATTATTTTTACCTATCCAAACAGCCACTTAAAGAGGCGTTACACAATTTTAAAAAGAAAAATAAAATGAGATAAATAAAATATTCAAAATTCTAACCTCACTTAGAGAGGTGCACCCAATCATAATCGCACGGTATGATACGTCAACTATGGATTCACATATATATTTAATTTTTTTAAAAAAGTATAACACTACTATACATGATTTCGAGAGAGGAGTATGGGTTCACGTGAACTCGGTGATCCACTCCTGGATACGCCTCTCCTAGACCGTAGATTTTGAAGTTCAAAATTTGAAAATCGAGAATTTGAGTTTTTAAAATTAATTCCTTTTAAAACTGATCCGAGTAAGTTTCTGAGAAATCAAAAATATTGTAAAGATAATCTTTTAAGATCTTATAAAAAGTTTATGATCAAACACTTGCTAACAAGCTATTAAGCTAAGTTTATAAATTTGATCAACTTATAAACATTTTATGATTATCAACGCGTTCGGCACACATCATAAATGCTTATAAGTCAAGTATTTATAAATCAATATCAACTAAAAGTCATAAATCGAATATCTTAAAATTATGAATTTTGCGTGTGGTTTGATCAAATCTTTTATTTTTTTTGTATTTTTCCAAAATAATTTTTCTGAAATAAATTTTGTTACAGCTTTTTTCATCATTAAGTGGTCCTTTTGTTTGTGTAAAATTATTTTTATATTTATAATTTTTAAAAAATTACTTTAAGGACATTTGGTTGTTTAAAATAAAATAATATTTATCAGCACCGTTTTTGTCAAATACACTGGCCGCTGATTATATATTTTTAACACTTCTATATAAAATTAAAATACATATTTTTTTTATTTATAAATTTTAATTCAACCTCTAAAACTATTTTTAAATATTTGATATATATTTACTTCTTTTAATCAATTACCCCAAACAACTAGTAAGTTATACATCTCAAACTAAAACACTTGCGAGGGATCGGAATAGTCTATATGAGGATAAAATATATTGGGGATAATGAAATCCAGTTGTTCACACTAGAAATCAGCTGTTTGGATGGTTGTTACTATTGTGTTAGTTTAAATATATATTAATTTTGAATGTTATGTAAATTTTATGTATTGTACTATCAAATTCATCGTCATGTACTAACAGAAAATTATAATGTTATGAAACAATTATTTTATTGTGATCATATAATTACGTTTTTTTTTTTTCATTTTTGTTTTTGCTCTTAATAGTTCTGTTATATTTCTCATTTAACATTTTTTTATAATAAATATTTCTACGTAATATTTTTTATAAGTTTATTTTTCAAATGACTGATATGTAAGTATTATATAACAACAAAAAAATAAAATATATTCAAATACTATATTTATTTAAATTATATTACATAATACAACACAATAAAATATCGTACCAATATGCAAACTAACAAGGTCTTAGACAACCCATATAGTCAGAGTTTTCCAGAAGTTTTTTTAAATTTAGGTACATATAGACAAAAAGTTCCTAAATTGTTGGACCATTTACAGCTAAGATGATGCTGGATATCATAAGTAATTAGTTAAGCTCTAATTCAAAGTAGTACGTTCCTCGTAGACTTTTTAGTTTTTTATAGTTTCTCAACCATATATATATATATAATAATACTAAAGAATCTTATAAATAGGATTGTGGTGCAGTAATATGACTGTTCCGTTCTTAATTAGAGTTTTTTTAATTTGAGTCTGAAATGAAAAAAAAATCTTGTAGGAAGAGCTAACCTGAATGGATTTAAAGTGCATGATTTAAATTTAATCGAGATTCTAATACGGACTCTAAACATATGGTGAACAACATCAAAAAGAAAAAATAAATATCATAGGCTCCCTCGTAATAATTAAAAAAAAGAAAAAATAAATATGAGGTAAGCAATGTTTAGGAATAATGAAACATAGGGATTTTAAATAGTACTATTAGGATGGTGTTATCCACAGCTGGAAATTATAATTTTGAGAAAAGAAAATGAAACATCCGTGAGACACGCTGATTTCTTAGCTCCAAGTCACGGTTACCGGGGTTTTAGGGCATTGCAACTAGACCGCATAATAATAATAATAATAATAATAATATAGTTTTGCTTTTTAAATCTTTTGTACGGAGTAATACTTTTCGTTCTTGAGTGGACTTTAAAATTTCTAGCGTAAGATATTTTTGTGGTTACAAATATTTTCATTGGAGGCAAAAATTAATACTAAAAATTAGATTATTTTAAATATAGAATAATAGAAAGATAACATTTTCTTTTAAATAGATTGAAAAGAAAAAATTATGTCCCATACTTTATCTATTCTTTCATTTTCAGCTTTTCTGTTTATTTTTACTTATCTATTATATAAAAAATAAGAGTATATTTTTAAAATTTTATTCTTTATATTAATTATTCATAGTATGAAATAACTTATATCTCAAAAGCTAGTTCAAAAGGAGGAAAATTGCCCAAATTTTATAAGGAGTCAATTCATCTCATTAACCACCAACATGAGATTGTTATTCTTTAACACTCTACCTCACGCCCAATGCTTAGCATTGGTGCGAAAACAATTTTGATTTTGGGGCCCCCAACATTGAGTGAGATGGATCCTGCTCTGATATCATGTTAAATTAGGTGTTAGACTTAACATACCCTAAAAGTTAGCTCAAAGGAAAAAGGATTATCCAAGCCTTTTAAAGAATCCACTCATCTTGTTAACCACTAATGTGAGACTTTTATCATTCTTTAACACATTGCCCAAATTATTTTTCAAGACTTTTTGAAATACTAATATTCATAAGTATTACTATCAAATATGGCATCAAGGTAACCTAGAGGTGGATGAAGAGGTTGAGAACTCAAAACTCCGAGGATTCTGGTATTTTATTGTTGGTAGGAAATGACAAGTATCTCGTAGAATTAGTTGAAGTGCGCGAAAATTAGCTCGAACACCACAATTATATATAAAAAAAATATTACCATCACATAAGAAAAAATATATACAATTTATATATTTTATTTCTTTAGCGGAGCGCATAAAATACATTCAAAACAAGTAAAAGTAAACACAACTATTAATTTTGGCTCGTGTATTTATGCAGAACTCCCATTCCTACACACCTTAACTATTTAATTCACATGTTCATATATCACTTTATCTTCAAACATTAAATAACGTACATTTGTGATGTGAAATTTTAGTACGTATATCTGTCCCTCTTCACAATTATCGGCTCATCCAATTGCCAAAAAAAAAGAAAAAGTTGAAAGGGAGAAAGTTAGCAAATCTTACATTATCCAATTGATATAAATAGTAAGTAATATTTATCTTATGAATTTAAGATTTTTTTTTAAAAAAACAAAATGTCCCGTGAACCTCATTTCTTGAACTTTAAACACTGCACGTGATACCTTTGAGAATGTCTCTAGTTTCCCCATGATGTTTTTTGATAATATGCTACAAAACTATACATATATAATTGTTCAAACGTAGTGTGATGTCACTAAGGAAATTGCACTATTGTATCCGTGACTAATTTCATTAGCATTGATACTCCCTTCGTTTCATATTAGTTATCAAGGTAATTAAAAATACTCGTCTCAAACACTTTTTAAATATTAAATATTCTGAAATTAAGATTAGCTTAATTTTATTCTTAAATAAAGTGTAATTTATAATAGTAAAATAAATATATATATATATATATATATATATTTAAAGTTACTTAAGAAACATGGAAAAGAAAAATATAACATATATGAGACAGAGGAAGTAGTTTTTATCTCATCTAATATAAGCTGTATTTGTTCAAGTGCCTAATTATAAGATATAATATAATTATGATATACTATCTTAGTGATGGAGTGTCCTCTGACATATAGTGTGCAATGTACCGGACAACTAAGAATTGGTAAGTGTGAAAAATTAAAATAAAAATAAATTTGTTTAGCGTTCTTGATTACTGGAGTTCATTGGACGCGCACATTTCTGGATACTCACTTACTGCTCAAAAAAATTAACAGCTAGTTTATCCATTTTACATATATATATGCACATTATTGTGGGATTAGCGAATGGTTTCCTTGAGAACATACAATTAACATTATATAATTAATCTGACAGCATTTTGTAATTCGAGGAATACCTTGGGTATATGTTTATTTTCTTTTATGGTATAATGAGTTTATTTGTTAAATTAGGTCTTAGGCCTAACTCACACCCCAAAAGCTAGCTCAAAGGGGAGGGAGGGATTGCCCCAAACCTTAAAAGGAGTTCACCCATCTCATTAATCACCGATGTGGGACTTTTGTCATTCTTTAACACCCCACCTCACGCCCAGTGCTTAACATCTGGTGCGTTGGGCAATTTTGATTTTGGGGGCCCCAACATCGGGTGAGACGGGCCCTGCTCTGATACCATGATGAAATTCATGAGTATGCAGAAGTTTCCGTCAATGGAGGCAACATATCACAACTCAGATAAAGAGAGAGTTGTTAAGCACAGAGAAGAGTAATGTGAAAATGGAAAATCTTCATTCCAATCGTCTCTTTACAAAGCTGTATCTAGCTATCTATATATACAAAAATAAAGGCATTTAACTAATCTAGCTGAGTTGTACATTTTCCTAACTAACTATTCTGCATCAACTACACCTCACTAACTGTTCTAACAATAATCAACTTAACTAACTAACTCGTGCCATGTCACTGATCCAGGTGAAGCCTCCATGTCATCAATCCATGTGCTATTCATTCTCAACACTCCCCCTCAAGCTAGGTGATGAAAAACATTGATCATCCCTAGCTTGTCTACAAGATAGTTGTGTTGTCCTCTCCCTAGAGCTTTGGTAAAAAGATCAGCCTCTTGATCCTTTGAAGAAACATATTCAGTCTTGATCACTCCTTCCTGAATTTTGTCCCTGATAAAATGTAGATCGATTTCTATATGCTTTGTCCTTTCATGAAAAATGGGATTTGCAGCAATTTGTATTGCTGACTTGCTATCACTCTGTAGAGTCACTGGCAATTGAACCTTCATATTCAATTCTTTGCATAGCCCAACAACCCATATTATTTCTGATACCCCTGATGCCATACTTCTATATTCTGCCTCTGCTGAACTTCTAGATATAGTTGTCTGCTTCTTAGACTTCCAAGAAACTAGTGAGTCACCAAGCTTCATCACATAACATGTTACTGACCTTCTTGACATAGGGCATGCTGCCCAGTCTGCATCACAGAAACCTTTGAGCTTGCTTGACTGCCTCGAACTCATCAGAACACCAAGCCCTAGAGCATTCTTAATATACCTCATTACTCTTAAAGCAGATTCCATATGAGACTTCTTTGGACAATGCATGAATTGACTGAGTGTATGAATGGCATATGATATATCTGGTCTGGTCATGGTTAAGTATAGAAGCTTTCCAATCAATCTCTGATATGGTCCTGCATCCTCTAACTTGTCATCTCCCTTTACTCCTATGTGATCATCTAATTCAACTGTTGTCAACTTCTGATTGAATTCCATAGGAGTAGTTGCTGGTTTAGATCCTGCCAGTCCCAATTCTGTGATTAACTCCATAGCAAACTTTCTCTGATTCATCAAGATGCCATGCTTTGATCTTGCAATCTCAATCCCAAGAAAGTACTTCATTTCACCAAGATCTTTAATTTTGAACCTTGACTGTAGCGCCCTCTTTGCTTCCAAAATGAGTTGATGGTCATTTCCTATGATCAGGAGATCATCTACATAAATCAGTATAATCACCATTCTTGTATCCAGTTTTTTTGTGAATAAGGAATAATCAAAATGGCTTTGAGTAAACCTAGATTCAAGCAGTGCCTCAGTAAGCTTCAAGTTCCATTGTCTTGAGGCTTGTTTGAGCCCATATAGGGATTTGTGCAGCCTGCATACTTTGTTCTCCCCTGGCTGGGAAATCCCTGTGGAACTTGCATATACACCTCTTCAAACAAATCTCCTTGCAAGAAGGCATTGTATACATCCATTTGGTAGAGGCACCAATTATGAGAAGCTGCAAGAGCCAGAACAAACCTCACTGTGACCATTTTCACCACAGGGGAAAATGTTTCTTGATAATCTATGCCCTCTTGCTGGTTATAACCCTTAGCCACCAGTCTAGCTTTATATCTATCAACATCGCCATTGGCCTTGTACTTGATTTTATATACCCATTTGCATCCAATAGGTACCTTATGAGGAGGTAAATCAGTTAAGGACCAAGTATTGTTGTCTTGAAGAGACTGAAGCTCCTGATTCATAGCTAGAAGCCACTTAGGATCTAGAACATCCTCAGCATAACTTTGAGGCTCCGTTAAGGATGTGAGCTTGGTTAGAAAAGCTTGATATGTACCAGACAAGCTTGAATGAGACATGTAGTTAGACATAGGTTATTGACATGAATTAGAAGAACTAGTGTGATGCTTACTACTACAAATGTAGTCTTGCATCCATGAAGGCTGAGTTTTCAGTCGGGTAGATCTCCGAGCTTCTACACCAGCTGTAGGGACAGGTGGTAGTGGAGCAGGAGAATGGTCATCAGGTGGAGGGGCCATAGGTGCTGGATCAGGCACAACAGCAGGAATAGGACCTGAATCGATGGTCATAACACCAGATGGAAATAATGTGAGCTTGCCAGTTTGTAAAAGCTGAAAGGGAAAAATAGATTCCCTGAATTGTACATCCCTGCTAACAAAAAAACTGTTAGACAACAAGTTATAGAGCCTATATCCTTTCTGTGTGGCTGAGTATCACATGAGAACTGCCCCCACATACTTAGGTTCAAACTTGTCTCCTTTGGTGAGGGTATTTGCAAAACATAAACACCCAATAGTTCTCATGTGCTGGAGGGAAGGACTTCTACCATACAACAATTCAAAGGCTGATTTACCATTCAGGACAGACAGTGGCAATCTATTGATGATGTAAACAACATTGTGAACACACTCTCCCCAAAATTTGAGAGGCAAATGACCTTGAAGTCTTATTGCTCTAGCAACCTCGAGAATGTGTATGTTTTCGCTCAACTAAGCCATTCTGTTGAGGTGTATGTACACACGAACTCTGATGAATAATCCCATAAGATTGAAACAAAGCATTGCATTCTGAGTTAAAAAACTCTGTACCATTATCGCTTCTAAAAACTTTGACAGTTGCACCAAACTGAGTTTTTATTAAAGCAAAAAACGGTTTCAATATGACAATTACATCACTCTTCAACTTCAACAAAAAATTCCAAGTCATTCTACTATGATCATCAACCAAAGTAAGGAAATATTTGCTCCCATCATGATTACACACTCTATAAGGTCCCCATACATCAGCATGTATCATTTCTAAAGGTATATCAAGTCTATTGTTTCCAGTAGGAAAAGACAATCTCTTTTGTCTAGCTAATGGACAAATGGTACAATCATTTATTCTACTACTACTATTACTACTTGAATTAAACTTCATGTTTGGTATCTTCTCCAATACGTTGGCAGGAGCATGACCCAGCCTTTGATGCCAAACTACTAAGTTTTCTCCTGCATCAGCAATTTTGGACTGTACAGTTGCCACCATAGTTTTCTGAAAATCCTTCAGCTGCTACTGCATCCTGTACAATCCATCAACAACTCTACCAATCCCCTTCACCTTCCCACTGTGAAGGTCCTGCATAATGCATAGATCAGGATAAAAACTAACAAAACACCTTAAATCCCTGGTCAGTTTTGTGACTGATAAAAGATTATACTGAAATTTTGGAATGTTCAAGACATTAGTAACCTTGCTCCCATCTTTCAAATCACAAGAACCAATGCATGATACTTCAATAGCATTACCATCTGGCAAATAGACCTTTCTTGGACAACTGTCATCTAATCTTCTAACGTCACTAAGCAGGGTTTTGTTGTAAGTCATGTGATTAGTTGCACCTGAATCTACTATCCACTTAACATAATCAATGTTATGTTTGGCTAGGAAAGAATGAAGTATACATGTCACATTTTTTTCATCTGTCCCGTTGTCCTTGTTGATCAACTTCATCAGTTGTTCATACTGATCTTGAGTAAACATGATGCCTGCTTTGCGACCTGTTTCATTAGCATTTGCCATACCTGGATGGGGTCCTTTTCGTGAGCTTGATGCTCTTCATACTTCACTGCATTAGCTGATGTATTAAATCCTCCTGATGCATTTGGATTTCCTCCCATTCTTCTCCTTCCTCTAGTGTCTGATGGATACCCATGCACTTTCCAACATCTTTCAATTGTATGACCTCTCATTCCACAATGATCACAATAGAAATCACTTTTCCTCCTTGGCTTAAAATTGTTCTCAGCATCCTTATAGCTTCCACCAGGACTTCTTTGATCTCCAGTAACTTTGTTCCTGCTGCTAAACAAAGTTGTTCCATCCATAGATTCGCCTACATGTACTGCCTTCCCCAGTGATCTACCACTCTCTTCAGATATCACCATTGAGTAAGCCTTGTTCAAACTTGAAATTGGAGTTGTCATCATGATTTGACTTCGACATTGCACATAGGAATCATTCAGTCCCACTAGGAACTGCAAAAGTCTCTGGTACTCATAATGCTCTATATATTTCTTCGATTCTACACATTCACACTCAGGGCATGGCATGAGGGCATCAAATTCCTCCCATATACCATGTTAAATTAGGTCTGGGCCTAACTCACACCCCAAAAGCTAGCTTTAAGGGATGAGGATTGGTCAAGCCTTATAAGGAGTCCACCCATCTCATTAACCATCGATGTGGGACTTTTGTCATTCTTTAACACCCCACCTCACGCCCAGTGCTTAGCATCTAGTGCGTGGGCAATTTTAATTTTGGGGGTCCCAATATCGGGTGAGACGGGCCCTGCTCTGATACCATGTTAAATTAGGTCTTAGGCCTAACTCACACCCCAAAAGCTAGCTCAAAGGGAGGAGGATTGCCCAAACCTTATAAGGAGTTCACTCATCTCATTAATCACCGATGTGAGACTTTTGTCATTCTTTAACCAAGCAAAAAATTTGAAATTATCAACTCTAGAGTTCATTTTACTTTCTGACAAACACATCATAAGAACTTATTCCCTCATATATATGAGATGAAGGGGGGGAGGTCCGCCAAAGAAAATGCAGCATGATAGAAGAGTTCGCTCCGCCGTGTAAGATCCTCGAATCAAAATCAACCATGACTATCATCTGCCTACTACATCTAAAAAAGAATTGAGAGAAACTTGTACCCATAAACAACACAAAATGAAATAATCATATATTTTATTCCGAAATTATTATCCTTCCTCGATCGTACCAAACAAGCACAAAGAGCTAAATGGTTCAGAGTTCTGACCTCCATTAAGTTTTTATAGTGGTCCTTTAATCTCATTTATTGTTTCAAATAAGATGGATGATCATAGGTACAATGTTAATTTCTCGTACTAGTTTTAATAATTATAACAGAATTCTGAAGTTAATTTTTCATTTCCTCTCACTTCAAAATACTCCACTATTTTGTGAATATTACTATATTTCAATTTTCTTATCTTGATCTGAATTGAAAACACATACTGTAATAATTGAAAAAAATAAAAAGAGAAGTGCTAAAAAGCAAAAGAGCATAAAGCATAAAAGAGAAAGAAAAAGAAAGAAGTGGATAAAAGAAAGTAATTTACAAAATAGGAAATAACAGTTGTCACGTGATAGCTAGATCCAGCTGGATTATTCAATTTCACAGCTCTCTCAGCTCTTACTAGACTGCTGCACTGCAGCCATATTTGCATCTCACGAGACTTTTGTTGTGTCAACTAAACTAGCCAGTAGCCTCACCCAACTCGGATGGACTTTCTCCGTTCATTTTTATTTGTTCAATATATTAAATATAGTCATTCTACTTTTATATGTTTAACTTGTAAAATAAGATGAAAATTTATCATTTTCTATTTATTATCTGATAAAGAGCATAATATATCAAATATGAACAAGTAAAAATGAACGGTAAATAAAAATGGTCAGTCACATTTCTCAATACTCCTTTTTTGCCAGCTAGATTCTTTTCCATTTCGTCATATTTCCACACACATTTCCCCATAACTATACCTCTTATTTTCCAGCCTGTGAATACCCTTTTTTTCTTTTTCTTTTTTTTTTGCTTAAAGCACCCAGTAGAGTCTCAACGTCTCAAATTCTGTACCTTTTAAATCCCCAATATAACCTTTGCTTTTTATTGTCCACTGCTGTTATTCAATTATTATTATCCATATGATCCTGCAGGTTCAGGCACCACTTTTATGGACCAAAAGCAAATGATGTAACTAAGCTGTACTGCTCTTTTTGATTTGTTCTGATATTATATTATATTATTTACCTATCTAGCTCGAAAACAAGCTAAAGCTAGTTTTTTCCATCCTCACCTAAAAGTGTATAGCGTTTGATTTTAGCAATTGTCACTTTCTTAGCAAGTTCCTCCATGACTTATTTTAATGCTTTCTTTAATTAAATAATTTAAATAATCTCACACCCAAATGACTCAATCTCACTGTTTTATATAAATACCCCTCATTCCTCATAACAATCTCATCTCATTCCACAGCTCCTCTGTTTTAATACTCTTCATAAGCTTCTAATAGAAAACCAGCAATGGCTGCTCATATCATTTTGAAACTCTTTCTTGTTATTTCCTTCTTTAATGTGTGCTTTGCTTCAAGAAAGCTCACTTCTTTAGTGCAAGACCCACAAATGCAGCTCTTGAAATACCACAAGGGTGCACTTCTTTCTGGCAAAATCTCAGTCAATCTGATTTGGTATGGCAAATTCAAGCCATCCCAAAGAGCTATTGTATCTGATTTTATCAACTCCCTTTCTTCTTCGACTCCATCTAAAACCAATCCTTCAGTAGCACAATGGTGGAAAACCACTGAAAAATACTACCATCTCGCTAATTCTAAGAACACTCTTTCCCTTAATTTGGGCAAACAAGTTCTCATCGAAAATTATTCCCTTGGAAAATCACTGACCCAGAAACAAATCGTGCAATTGGCATCAAAGGGTGAACAGAAAGACGCCATTAATGTTGTATTGACCGCCTCTGATGTTGCTGTTGATGGGTTCTGTGTCAATCGGTGTGGAACTCATGGGGCTTCTAAGGGTGCTGTTATTAACGGCAAAACTTACAAATTTGCTTATATTTGGGTGGGTAACTCAGAGACTTTTTGTCCTGGCTACTGTGCCTGGCCATTTCACCAACCCATTTACGGACCACAGAGCCCACCATTGGGTGCACCAAACAACGATGTGGGTGTTGATGGTATGGTGATTAACTTAGCTAGCTTATTAGCTGGAACCGCTACGAACCCATTTGGAAACGGTTACTACCAGGGCGAAGCAGATGCGCCATTGGAAGCTGCATCTGCTTGCCCTGGTGTGTACGCGAAGGGCGCTTACCCAGGCTATGCTGGAGATTTATTGGTGGATAAAACAACAGGTGCAAGCTACAATGCACATGGTACAAACGGAAGAAAATACTTAGTTCCTGCTTTATATGATCCTGCTACATCTTCATGTTCAACTCTAGTCTAGAAAAAATAGTCGTAGTAATGTAGTACCAGTTGTACACGATGAAGAAGAAGAAGCTAATCTAGCGTAGTAAATACTGTAATTTTTGATTCATTTATTTGTTTGAGGTTGAAAATGGATGAGCAAATTGCTTCGGTTTGCTTTCACAAATACTGTCCAATTCTTCATTACTTTAAGCAATTTTACTGTTTGCTAATATTAGTAATAATTGGTAATTTGTTTGGTAAACAGTAATCCTAAGTGCCATTTAAGATTTTGCCTAAAAGAAGATTATCCAAAGGAAAGTCTAACGGAGTATATTAGGCCCGTCAAATAAAATAAAGATAGTTAAGGTGTTTGGATGGGCCCCATAGGCCCATAAGCTAAGTTCTAAATTACACGTTTCCCTTTTTTATTTCCACTCTTATTTTATATGCAATGTTAGACTGAGGAAATAAAATACTATTAAGATTAGATAAATAAAAGTAAATATCGATTTTTTTGAAAAGAAAGATATAGTCACCTTTCCTTGTGACAACCTGGTGGTCTACGCAGAGTAAGTTAAGGGTCATTTGGCAGGTAGAAACTTTAGTAACGTAGAGATTGGTTAAGAAAAATAAATTATGTATTCATTTATTTATACACGTATTAGTTATTAGTTATGTGTAATTTAGTTACATATTAAAACAAATTGGACTAATTAGTTGTTGGGTGTTCCACATTGATGAATTTTATGCTTCATGAGTTTTTAGAGATTGAAACCACTTTCTCTGGCACATTAGGAAGTGTTATAATTTGATGAGAACAATATAATTCGGGAATTTTGAGAATTTAAAAAGATTTAAATATAAAACTTGTGATTTAATAATAGTTTTGATTTTCTTTTAACGATAAGAGAGCTTACTCAAGCAGTGAAGATCCTTCATTTCCAATTGTATAGTTGCGCATTTGATTAAATTAATTAAACTAAATAGGAATATCTATCCGGATACTATTCCTCCTTGAAAAATACTTTTAAGAGGAAAAAAGAAAATATCAGGCTAAAAAGTACTCTACCAATTTGGCAACAGATTTTGAAATTTAAAAATTTAAATTGCTGAAGTTTTAAATTTTTGGATCTTGAAATTATTCTTGGACAGTGGTGGAGCCACCTTATAGTTAGGGGTCCATTCGAATCTCTTTCAGCGGAAAATTATACTTTATACATAGTTAATATATAATTTTAGGTATAAATAGTAGATGTCGAACCTCTTTCGGCTACGTCGTGTGTTTATTTTTTCAGAAGATTTTGAACCTCATTATTGAAAATTCTAGCTACACCACTGTTTTTGAATATGCATTTTGTTACTAGATTTAAAAAAAAAAAAAAAATTTAACGAGTGAAAGTTTGAAAAACTATTCTGAATCCAATTTTTGAAGACAAATTTTCATAGTTTGATTTAAAATCTGTTCCTATCAAATGTTAGCTGTCATGCAGCAATATTGTAATTTCAACTTTCCGAAATTGTTAGTGATAGTTTTGATGGGGTTATCTTTCTTTTGAAACAAGCTACTAGCATATCTACATTGGTTTGTGTTTCTCTTATTTTCTGTTAAGAAAGTTGTTGAGTGACTCAATAGAATAATGAGCCGTTTGATGTGAAGCATAAGATATAATAATCTATCATATGTTTGGTGGAAGGTATTACACAATCCTAAAGTTATTTATAACACCATTTATACCATTATTATGAAAGAAGAGTATATCATATACATGTGAAATAACTTATTCCGAGATAACTAATTAATCCCAAGTCAATGATGAGCAGCGACCCGCGAGAATAGTAATCGATAAGTCAAGAAGTAAAGATTGTATCTTTCTTGTGTTGCGTAGCAGCCAGTTAATGAAAATGACGACGCGCTTTGTTTAATTTCACTTTTCCACCTTTCTCAGCACCTTCATTACATACACAAACACACCCCCTTCTCCCCTCTCCCTCTGTATAAATAACCCTCCTCTATTCCCTTGTATTTCATCCAAACTACAATTCTTTTATTTAGATTTTCAATACAGTCTAACTAGAGTAATAGTACTAAAAAGAAAAAGAAAATGTCTTCTTCCCATTTCATTTTATCACTTTTTGTATTGATTTCTTTCATCAATGTGTGTTTTGCTTCAAGAAAGCTAACTGCATTAGTAGAACAAACTCAGCTGTTGCAGTACCACAAGGGTGCACTTCTTTCTGGGAAAATATCAGTCAATTTGATTTGGTATGGCAAATTCAAGCCATCCCAAAGAGCTATTGTATCCGATTTCATTAACTCCCTTTCTTCTTCAACTCCATCGAAAACCAATCCTTCAGTAGCACAATGGTGGAAAACCACTGAAAAATACTACTATCTTGCCAATTCTAAGAACACCCTTTCCCTCTCTTTGGGCAAACAAGTTCTCATCGAAAATTATTCCCTTGGAAAATCACTGACCCAAAAGCAAATCGTGCAATTAGCATCAAAGGGTGAACAGAAAGACGCTATTAACGTTGTTTTGACCGCTTCTGATGTTGCAGTTGATGGTTTCTGCGTCAATCGGTGTGGAACTCATGGGGCTTCTAAGGGTGCAGTTATTAACGGCAAAACTTACAAATTTGCTTATATTTGGGTTGGTAACTCAGAGACTCTGTGTCCTGGTTACTGCGCCTGGCCATTCCACCAGCCCATCTACGGACCGCAGACCCCACCATTGGGTGCACCAAACAACGATGTTGGTGTTGACGGTATGGTTATTAACTTAGCTAGCTTATTAGCTGGAACTGCTACGAACCCATTTGGAAACGGTTATTACCAGGGTGAAGCAGATGCGCCATTAGAAGCTGCATCTGCTTGCCCTGGTGTCTACGCTAAGGGCGCTTACCCAGGCTATCCTGGAGATTTATTAGTGGACAAAACAACAGGTGCAAGCTACAATGCACATGGTACAAATGGAAGGAAATACTTGGTTCCTGCTTTGTATGATCCTGCTACATTCACATGCTCCACTTTGGTCTAGAAAATTAGTGCACTAATTTTGTAACTATCGATTCATTCATTTATTGTTCTGTTATGCAATATCCGAAAATTTACAATTACAAGAGTATTATTAACCAATATCCCAAATTTTAGAACAAATAAATATTCAAACTATTTGTTAAGAATTGTTTTTAAGTTACATCAAGATTAAAAGGATTGAATGTCACACTTTAGAACTCTTAGCTAACGTTGACTATAGATTTTCAAATATTTTTGGCAAATATTATTTGGATGAAAATTTGGGTGAAATTTCACGATGTGTTTGGCCATAGTATTTGAAAAACATATTTTACTTTTTTAGAAAAATATGATTTATATCCGTAAGTTTTAAAAACTATCAAAATTAACCATAAGTTTATACTACAAGTCAATTGGATCTTCGTTGTAACAAATAACAAGTAGTGTCAATGACGCTGAAGCAATATGGTAGTTTGGAGTGAGTGCAACAAACATCATTCCATATATCGTGAAGTAGACATAACACATGACTTTGTTACTTTGAGCCGATTGTTTATCATTTTCATCAATAACCATATCATCACTTTCATATTCATTGAATTTGTAAAAGATAAAAGTTTGTGTAAAATTTCAATTTGACCCAAATACTAGAAAAAACTAGTATTAGAAAGTTTGGAATATTTATCAAATAATGACAAATTGTATGGACAAATATTATTTGCCAAATATTTCCCCAAATATTACTTGGGAAATCTATGGCCAAACAGGTCCTTAAAGGATAATAATAATCACAAAAGAAGTGGTACATGTATAAACAACTACACAAAATTCGCCGAAATTCAGCTCCTAGTTAGATGCTTTACATTATTTGGGAATTGAGGGCGACTGGTAAAGTAGCTGAAGAATTAGTTGCACCTAAGAAAATTATTAAGGAGTTTTAATAGCTCCGTTGAATAGCTATTAAAATATTTATCTTATTACTTTCCTTTCCTAATCTCGCTATCCCTAACTTTTAGAAAAAAATAAAAAATCCAAGTTGTAAGGATACCATTTTATATGTAATATTTGGAAAAAATAGGCGATAAGGCATATATTCCATCGAGAAGCCAATGATTTAGTGGGATCTATTGAAAAGTCGCAAAACAATATAATTACCCTGTTCCAGTTACTCTAAATGGAACAACTTAAATAGGAGTACTTCATTCATTTTTATTGGTCCATAGCAGATTTTGCATACTCTTAAAAAGAGATGATAGATGAATTGCATATTTTATTATGATACTCGTTATTGGTGCTTTTTCATTAATAACTTGAAAAAATAATTAAGAATAAGTAATTAACGTAAGATTAAATCCAAAATAAAAAAACTAAACAAGTAAAAGTGAACGAAAAAAAGTACATAATAAGAGATGAAGAGGTAGTAACTAGAAATCTGGCATATGTCCCTTTTATCCCAACTTATTCTTCGTCCATGACAGTCGTTACTATTAGGTAATGCACAATGATGAGAGATGGGGGATTGTCGCTATTGCAATCAATGCTAATATTAATTCACACCCTACTCATCCCATTTACATTTCAACATGTAATTAAGTTACTCTCCTCTGTTTCTAATTACTTGTCTACTTTTAAATTGACACACTTATTAAGAAAATAATTATTGACATCATGTGTTTACTATTTCACCCTTATTAATTACTCCCTCCATTTTAAATTAATTGAATTGTTGAGGTGTTTCACATCCTTTAATAAAGAAGATTAAGACATAAATTAGACATAACTTTCTATTTTTACTCATATTAATTAGTGTCAAATTTATGATTAAAATAACTAAACATTAATTAAGTAACTAATTTCAATACTAACTAATGAAGGATAAAATTGGAAGAACATTCTAAAAGTAGTCTTAAAAATTGAGCAATTAAGTTAATTTGAAAAATGAAAAATGTGTCAACAATTCAATTATTTTGAAATGGAGAGAGTATGAAGTGGATGAAAAAATTATTTCTTCTAGATTTCTCAAAATGAACAAGTAATTAGAGATAACTAAAAAAGGAAAAATGGACAAGTAATTAGGGACAGAGAGTATTTGCATGTTCGTTTTGTGTTCATAAGAGTTACAGTATTATACTTCCTCTCTTCAAGACTCCAACAATAATTTAACTTGGCACACACCTCAACAAATAATTAATAATAGGATTAATATTACTCCTTATGTCCCTAGTTACTTATTCATTTTGACAAATCAAGAAAAGACAATTTTTTCATATCCTCAATTAATTACTTTGAAAAAGGTAGAACATCTTAAAATTTTGAAATGTTTAACTCATCCACTTCATAATTAATAGAGAAAAAAAATGGTAAACTCACTATATATGGCAATCATTGGTTTCTTAAAATGTGTGTCAATTCAAAAATGATCATGTAATTAGAAACAGATGGAGTATTATATTACCTTTTGAATATATTAAATTTAATTCTTTGATTTTTCAAACTCAACAACTATTTTTTGTATGATGAATAAATAAAGAGATGGACACAGAGAGTGTTATCTTTAAAAGATAGTTATAGATAATTATTCATGACAAGTAAAAAGAAGCAACTTTTACGGGAAAAGTATGGTGGAAATTAGAGAATTCTTTACCATGGGCACGTAGAATTTAATGAGTTTTGAAATATATTTTATAGAAAATTTGACTACTCCCCTATCCATCGTACTTATGATTTGTCATGTGGACAGGTCTCATCTGTCTCCATATATATCTACTAAATACTAAGGACAGAGATAGATTATGGTAAGATGGTTCAATTGAATCTCGTTTATGCAAAGACAAAAATAACTCTTTTGTTATACATTAATCAGCTACTGAATAGCCTTGTATACAGAGAAGATATTAATACTATTATGTCAAAAATGTGATTTAAAAATGACTTAGCAAAGAGAAGCAAAACACAAAAAAGTGGGAGGCAGGAGCAGGTGAAGGTGTAAAGGGGCACCTACCTGCTCCACTAGGCGTTAATATAATGAAAACGGTACATTGTGTTGAGTAGCAACAAGCTGAACTGGCTGTTGTAATGGTGACTTTAGTATCAAGTACCATTAACTTAAGAGTAGCGCATTTATGAGAAAAGGGGCAAAATCTAGAACATCCAAAGTATGTGGCACATGTATAAGGTTGTTGAGTTAGCATTATTGTTTTAACAGAGGCTGAGCTAGGTGGGATTCATGAGTTCAGACGAAATCACTAGCTTTTTCGTAGACCCTATATTTGTATTAGAAAATTAAATTTTTTTATGTATATTAACTTGTGAATTTCCAAACAAATTGATTTAAAATTCCAAACTCTTAATCTTAACTTCGCCTCTGAATTTATTTATTATAAAGTTGTGGGTCTAAATTCTAATTAGGTTTGGAAATATTGCATGAGAGAATTTAATAGAAGTTGTCGATAACGTAAAGGTTAAGACGCGCATTGATTTTATGTGGGCACAGATTGTAGATGCGAGCGCCAGCTGCGACTTCTGCCGCCGAAAGGTTCTCTTCTGTAATCTTGTCTGCCATACTGTTTCATAGTCCCCACAAAAAACTCCATTTCATCAATTAATGTAACACCTTGTTTACTTTGTCCCATTCTCTTATCCTTTTCTTTTTGGCAGAAACCAATACTATCCGACGTACAAGATAAAGAGGCTCGTGAACAGCAAAAACAATTAATATATGATGATAAGAAATGGATGTCGGATCTAACAAATGGTAAGGAGTCGTTTGGTTTGAATATAAGTTATAATGAAATAAATTATACTGAGATTATTTATTATTGAGTGTTTGATTTGTTGTATGCATTGCATGAGTTTTAAGAACAAGTTATTTATTTATAAAAATACCCTTCATTAATATGAAAAGTGATGTATAAAAAGGGTTTGAAGGGATATCTTTGTCATTTAACTGCTCGCCTAAAAGGAGAGGTACAAAGTCACTTGACTGAAAGGAGAGGGAAAAAAAATCAACGTTTTGGATTTTGGAGTTTTCGCTAAGCAGACTGCGCTACACCTAGTCTCACCACCCCGAAGCATATAGATCCACCCGATCGAAGAACACTCAAACCAAACTCGCCCATCCTTTTGGAGGGATGCGAGAACCAATCTGAGTAATCAACCATTTTTTCTTTAATCTGCCTCAAGCACCCCAACACAACAACCCTACCACCAAAAAGCCATCCGTATAGTGAAGTAGGGCTCACATTTTTTTGCTTACTCTTTAGGGGCGGGATAACTTATTCTGATATTAATTATTAATTCCAGAATAAATTATCCCGAACTTGCCAGCCTAGGAACAAATTAAGTGACACTAAAATTTAATCTCAGGACTATTTGGTGTTATTAATTACACAAAATGATCCCTAAAAGTTAACTTTAACCAATTGAGAATTGTTAAAGATCCTTCCAGACCTAGTGCAGATCCGACTCGAATCTATTTTTTTATTGAACAAAAGAGGGATTGAATTTTTTTCAATTGAGTCGGTCTAAAGTGATAAAAAAAATTGGATGACAGTCTTGGCTAAGTCTATTTTTTTCAAAGTCTATTTTTTCTAGTTTGACTAAGTCTTGGCAATAGCTATATTCTAGTTAGTTGTTACTTTGTTAGCACGTAATGCTTTTCCTAGTTTGTAGTTGTTTAGTGGGGTTAGGATTTCAAAATTTTCTTTTGTGTTGATTACTGAACTTTTCATCGTGTTAAGTTCGACAGAAACTACTTAAAGCCACAAAACATTTTTTGAATTAAAAAAAAAAATCAGAATTAAGATTTTTTTTAAAAATGTTCTTAGTAATTAGAGTATATGTTTGTTTCTCAAAAGGAGGGTATATATGCAATATTTGTTAGATGATTATGGTATGTATAAACTAATTTTTAAATAAAGATATATCCGCTCTAAACACAAAGTTACGGGTTATATTTTTACCCACCCATCCAAGGCCCTTCAATACTAACCCTTGACCATTTAACACCTATCACCTCCAAGGCCTCACTATTCACTAGATTACATTTAAATGTTTTATAGATTACTTTTATTTATATATTTATCAAATACACAAAAAATATATTTCTTTTTTATGAAAAATATTTTTCTCCATGCGAAACACACCCTTCGTTTCGGCTGATTTTCCAAACCAAAAGTATGTCTCGAAAGTCAAATAGCTTTCTTTTGATTTTAGGCAAAATCTGAAAATAATGTCTTTTATTAGTTCCCTTTTATTATTATTTTTTATAAAATGTTGATACCTGCTTAATTTTTACCATTACATAATGTTGAGTTGCATTACTTTTTTGTTAGAAAACTAAGAACTCATAAATCAATTGGGGGAGGAAACCAAGAAGATTAACAGGAATATAGAACTAACAAAGTAATTTAATCGAATATATATTATATAATCATATCTCAAACAAATGAATGAATCAACAAATCATATACTCTATATGTTACTACAACTCTATACTCGATTATAGTATTTCTAAGGTCTAAACCAAAGTGGAACATGAAGATGTAGCAGGATCATATAGAGCAGGAACCAAGTATTTCCTTCCATTTGTACCATGTGCATTGTAGCTTGCACCTGTAGTCTTGTCAACCAATAAATCACCAGCATAGCCTGGGTAAGCGCCCTTGGCGTAGACACCAGGGCAAGCAGATGCAGCTTCTAATGGCGCATCTGCTTCGCCCTGATAGTAGCCGTTTCCAAATGGGTTCGTTGCCGTTCCAGCTAATAAGCTAGCTAAGTTGATCACCATACCATCAACACCCACATCGTTGTTTGGTGCACCCAATGGTGCGCTCTGTGGTCCGTAAATGGGTTGGTGGAATGGCCAGGCACAGTAGCCAGGACACAGAGTCTCTGAGTTACCAACCCAAATATAAGCAAATTTGTAAGTCTTGCCATTAATAACAGCACCTTTAGAAGCACCATGAGTTCCACACCGATTGACACAGAACCCATCAACAGCAACATCAGAGGCGGTCAAAACAACGTTAATGGCGTCTTTCTGTGCACCTTTTGATGCTAATTGCACGATTTGCTTCTGGGTCAGTGATTTTCCTAGGGAATAGTTTTCGATGAGAACTTGTTTCCCCAAAGAGAGGGAAAGGGCGTTCTTAGAATTAGCGAGATGGTAGTATTTTTCAGTGATTTTCCACCATTGTGCTACTGAAGGATTGGTTTTAGATGGAATTGAAGAAGAAAGGGAGGTGATGAAATCAGATACAATAGCTCTTTGGGATGGCTTGAATTTTCCATACCAAATCAAATTTACTGATATTTTGCCAGAAAGAAGTGCACCCTTGTGGTACTTCAGGAGCTGCATTTGTGGGTCTTGGACTAAAGCAGTGATCTTTCTTGAAGCAAAACACACATTGAGGAAAGACATCAACACAAAAAGTGATAAAATGAAATGGGTCGAATTGGAACCGAGTAGAGACATTTTTTTAATGGTGAGAAATAAAAGAGTTTAGGAATTATGTTAGGATAGAATGTAGGAAAAGAGAGGCAGAAGAATGAATATATAAGGGAATGAAGGGTGTAATTATTGGGAAGGTGCTGAGAAAGAAGGTTACAGTGACTTTAACTAAAAACGCGTTGGCAATTAAATTAAGTGGAGCTAGCTAGCTGCAAGTGCAACACATGCATAAGGAGGAATAGGAAAAAACTTAACTGCCAACTTTTAAGTAGCAGTTACTACTACAGGCTACAGCGGCTCAACTATTCACATCACTATTCCAATTGACTTTATTGATCATTCATTAATGTTTAATTGATATTTTAATTGTTATAATTGGGCAAAACAGAGTAATGAAGTTCACATACCAACTTGTTTCAAAAGAAAGCTAAATCCCCCTCCCTCAACTAAACCTATTACCAATTGCAACCTTATTTTTCCTCCTCATACATGCTAGTAGCCTAGTATTGGGTACGTAAATTCTACGCCTCTTTACTCAGAGCGTCATATCCATGTTTAATAATGCGTAATGAAGTACGTAGCTGCCACTTTACACAGATTCACTCTCAAAATTTGAACATTACGGATCTTATAAATTGGGACGAAGAGCTCTATTTAATTTGAAGTTCATTTCAGTATTTTTTTTTCTTCATATTGTAAGGACCAGCCACTTTGCCATTAAAACCACGCAGCTTCTTGGTTCTTTTTGTATACAAACTACATATCTAATTTCTAAAAGGAATCCTATGAGCACCAGGCTAATTCAGTGTAAGGGATTTTTTTTTTAATTATGCTGAATAGTAAAAGAAATTTATTATTATTATTATTTAGTACAACACAACATTCCTCCCAGCTTGTTCATCATTGAGCATTATCAATTCCTATAATGGTTGTCAACTGGTCATGACATCCAAGCCCTACCAAAGAACAAAACAATACACGTTAGATATGCCTGATTTCTAGTCATATCAAACCTCTTGTCTTATGCAATTTGTGTTGATCCATTTATTAAATAAAACTTGAGACATGCCAGCTATCTATATTGCTCTTCTGCCTAGTCGAAACAGAAAAAGAGACACTAAATTATTGGCTTCTCAATTAGTCTAACATATAAAATGTATGAATTGATCACTAATCAATTGATCTGAATTCCCAAGATAGTCGTCAAACTGTTAGAGGCAAAATTTGCACTATGATCGATTATGTAACAAGGCCTATACACGAATGTAATTGAGAACAATATTGAAATGACAGATAATAAGATAGTCTTGGATGAAAATAGGCCTTAGCCAAGCATGACTTACAAATGTATGAATGGTAGAAGTACAAGTTATGCTCATCAAAGGGGGTTTAACATATGGGAGATATAATGCTTATTATAAAGTTAACTTGTATTAGGTGTTAATGAAGTTTTTCACTATCATCTTTCATTCCGATTTAAGAATAAACTGTTCATTAAGGCTATAAATCTAAGACCTTAGGAGAGGTTTGTAAGATTATTGATGATAATAAAGAACTACCAAGGCTATTACTCTCCTTGTTTGCCTTTGTATTTTGTTCAATTTGTAGAAAAACATATTATCACAACTTTAGAGAATGCATGTCTTGAAATATTTTGTGAGCAAGTTATAATGCTATATGCGATTAGTAAAAGTTAAAATAAGATATAAAAAAAACAAGTTTCTCATATATTATCAAATGAACTAATCAATAAATCATATATTACAATGCTATGCTCAATTATAGTAGATCCTATTTTGTAAATACTGTTTCTCTCTACACTAGAGTTGAACATGAAGATGTAGCAGGATCATATAGAGCAGGAACCAAGTATTTCCTTCCATTTGTACCATGTGCATTGTAGCTTGCACCTGTTGTTTTATCCACCAATAAATCTCCAGCGTAGCCTGGGTAAGCGCCCTTCGCATAGACACCAGGGCAAGCAGATGCAGCTTCCAATGGCGCATCTGCTTCGCCCTGGTAGTAACCGTTTCCAAATGGGTTTGTGGCGGTTCCAGCTAATAAGCTAGCTAAGTTGATCACCATACCATCAACACCCACATCGTTGTTTGGTGCACCCAATGGTGGGTTTTGTGGTCCATAGATGGGCTGGTGGAATGGCCACGCACAGTAGCCAGGACACAGAGTCTCTGAGTTACCAACCCAAATATAAGCAAATTTATAAGTTTTACCCTTAATAACAGCACCCTTAGAAGCCCCATGAGTTCCACACCGATTAACACAGAACCCATCAACAGCAACATCAGATGCGGTCAATACAACGTTAATGGCGTCTCTTTGTTCACCCTTTGATGCCAATTGAACGATTTGTTTCTGGGTTAGTGATTTTCCTAGGGAATAATTTTCGATGAGAACTTGTTTGCCTAAATTAAGGGAAAGGGTGTTCTTAGAATTGGTGAGATGGTAGTATTTTTCAGTGGTTTTCCACCATTGTGCTACTGAAGGATTGATTTTAGATGGAATTGAAGAAGAAAGGGAGTTGATGAAATCGGATACAATAGCTCTCTGGGATGGCTTGAATTTGCCATACCAAATCAGATTAACAGAGATTTTGCCAGAAAGAAGTGCACCCTTGTGGTATTTCAAAAGCTGCATTTGTGGGTCTTGTACTAAAGCAGTGAGCTTTCTTGAAGCAAAGCACACATTAAAGAAGGAAATAACAAGAAAGAGTTTCAAAATGAAATGGGTCGAATTGGAAGTGAGAGAAGACATATTTTGTATTTCTTTGTAAGTATTTGATGGAAATTTGAGTGTGTAAGTAGTATGGATGTTGGAGAAGAGAGGCGGATTATATATAGCGCAAGCAATTGAAAGAGTGCGTTTTGCTTGTTACGAATGTGCGAAGAAGGAGAAAAGTTGACTTTAAAATAAAGCGCGTTTAGCATTAACTAGTAGCAGCTGTGTAACTAACATAAGGAAGATCAAAATAACTTTAAAGCGATTTCTATTTCCGCGGCCCTACTATGGGCATTGCTCTCACTGCTATAATTGACTTCATTAGTGTTGCTTTCGTGAAAGTCAAAATATTGGAAGAAATGTGCAAAACAAAGTAATGTAAATATACTAACCCACATCCCCATTCCCCAAAATAACCTATTACCAACTACTCTGAAAAATGGCGAAATGGTCTGATAGACCCTTGTATTTGTATCAGTTTGTATTCTGAATCCTTCTACTTACCCATTTGTCATTTGAACCCTTAAACTCAATAAAACACAATTTATCGGACCCCTGTGACCATTGACCATGCTTACGTGTCTTTAAGATGGCTGAGTTGGCGAAAGTGTGTGACTTCACGCTCCTTAAGGTGAGTGAGTACTATATTTCAGTTTTAAAAATATTAATAAAGATAAATATACAAAATTATTAAAAGTCTCCATCTTCTTCACCCACTCCACCTTCATTTGCAGCCATCTACATGCCCCGACTCTTTTTTTTCTCTTCATACTATTGTCATCATCTTTAAAAGATCTTGGCATTGAAACCTCCTTGAGTCCATTGAATCACCGCTAGTGGGAGAGATCGATGGTGGTGGTGCTCGTCGGAGAAAACTAGTTCGCAGTAGAGTGAGAGAGACAATGCTAGTCAGTGGAGAATGAGGCGGGTGAGGGTTGGAGGATTTAGTTACGACAGTGAAGAGATTTTCGGCTAGATCTGCGGCGGCGATTTAGGTTAGTAGTTATGTGATGGTTGAAGGAGGAGGAAAGGAAAATAGTAGATTTTGTATGTTTTAAGATGGGAATGGGGACTCACCCTCCGAGGAAGAAATGCACCAACAGCTTGATCTCCTCCATAGAAGCGCCACCATTGTCAAAGTTCAGAAGAAGTTGAAGAGCTTATTGCCTAATCTATTTTGGAAATATGTTGGGTTTCTTTTGTAGCTTAAGGAATAAATTTAAATTTTATTGTTTTACTTTTTATTAAATAAAACACAATTGATATTTTTTTTAAAAATAAATAATAAATGATGTGTAATTTTAAATCTGACGTGGATGATGATGTGTCATTTTTGTCGAGAGTTTGAAGTACACACAGAGCCAATGGGGTTTAAAATGCTAAGTTACATTGAATTTAAGGGTTCAATTGACAAATAGTTAAGTAGAAGGGTCCAGAATACAAATGCATACAAGTACAAGGGTCCATCAGACCATTTCTCCTTTTAAATATCCAGGTAAATATATCAATGTTATGTTGAAAATTCATAAAGTAAAACATAAATATAAGTGATAATTTGTAGATCTTATAATATAAAATTTGCATAAACTTTCTTTTCTTTATAATACGTAAAGAGATAAGATTTATTACCCACAAAAGTTTTATGTGGGTAATATAGGTTTTCTTATGTGGTTAAAATGCTAAGTTACATTGAATTTAAGGGTTCAATTGACAAATAGTTAAGTAGAAGGGTCCAAAATACAAATGCATACAAGTACAAGGGTCCATCAGACCATTTCGCCTGAAAAATTGATAACTACTTCATGTCTTCATCTGTTTCCAATTTTAGGTAATTCATTTTATATTTTTCATTGTTAGTTTATTTGAGGAAGAGCTATTTTAAATTTTAGATTAATTTTGTAGCTATAATAGGAACTTGCAACTAATTTTCCGGTGACCTTTTAATGAAAACAGAGTTATTTTAGGGTTAGAAAAAACAGTTTGATAACTTTCCTGCATTAATATTAGTCCTTCCATTTCAAAATACTAGTATCGAATTAATCTAATCAAGTTAGTCGAATTGATTATCAAAAAATGACACGTCACAACTAGTTTGGAATGGAGGGATCACAAAACATAAATTTGACCACCTTATGTAAAATTATTCCTTAATAGGAATGGAGAGGGTATGTCCAAAATATTGTATAAAAAGTAAGAGAAACCGCTCAGTGGTGAGCGTTCAATATTTCTAAATTTTGAATTTGGTAATGATAGTTAAGAGTAGATACCAAATATTAAATCTTTAAATATTTATTCGGTAATCGGTAAATCAAACTTATTCGGTAATACCGCATTGAATTTGTAGTCGATTATATCACAAAGTTAATATTATTGCATTTATATTTTTCTATGTGGAGACACGATATAATAGAAGATTAAAAAGACATTAAAAAAAAGAAAGTAAATTGACACAACTAAAAGACATGTATTTGGATCATTTATGTTTAGTATTTAGCTTTCTCTTTAAATTTGTACTAATGAGTTATTAACTACTTGATATATGTCCTTCATTAAGTAACTAATTTAGTATTCGTGGAAATACCGAATACCAAATGATTCTAATGTCTCATACACCCATACTCAAATATCGTAATTTTAAAATTTTACTCCCGAATACCATACTAAATACCGAATTACCAAATACCAAATTTAATTCGGTATTATATGTCCAACCCTACATAATTTGTCAAATGGTGGTGAATTCGATCTTACATACATGCCGCGTCTTAGACATGTTGTAGATTACCACTTTCTGATACCTGCCCTGTCTAGTTAATACTCCTCAATCCTCATACCTGCCTTGTGAGTGAAGTAATTAATAAATACTAGGTACGTACTAGTCACCATTATATTCAGGCCCTCACCACTAAATTATGCGCCTCTACTCAAAGCGTCGTCTCCATTATAGTTACTAACGCATTATAGACCAGATGTCACTTTAGGGACCCTGGTGTGAGGGATAAAGATAAGTAGTTCTGGAATAATATTTTGGTGTCTAGTGTGGAATAATTTATTCTATAGTGATGAGATTAGTTATTTCATATACATGGTGGGTAAATTATCCCAGGATAATTAATTATGGAATAACTTGTTTACATAGCTTCACTCTAAGTCTTAAGGCATTTGGACAATATTTCAGTTTATTATATTCAAAGGGTGATATAGTAAAATTATTCTTCTATTTATATTTTCTTAAGTGTGTAAAGTCAATAATAAACAACTATTGTTGGATAGAGAGATTACAAGTTTTAAATTTGTGAGGAAAAACCCGAAATGCACATTTCAGTATATATTTTCACATGGTGTCGTATTTCTTTTTGTTTACCCATTATACTTGTAATTTCAAGTGAAAAATCCTTGAAAACAATTTGCTTGCATATTCTAATTCCAATTAAATATATTGGCAGCTTCTTCAATTATACATTATTATTAGTACAACACGACATTCCTTCCAGCTTGTTCATCACTGTGCATTTTTATCTAATATAGCCATCAGTCCCTGTAATGGCTGTCAACTCGTCATGGCATCCAAGCCCTACCAAAGAAAAGAACAATACAAGTACTTGGACAAAGAATTAGGAAAAAGGGCACAAGGGACATGCTTGATGATCTCTAGTCATATAAAACAACCTCTCGTCTTATTCTATTTGGTAATGTCAGATACATTTATTTGATAATTGTAACTTGGAAGCTATAGATACTTCTTCATCTGCCTTGTCAAAAAGGAAAACAGAGCCTACTAAATAATTGGCTTCTCCATGTTTATGCTTAATCGACCTTCTTCCAAGTAATTTTTTTTAGGTGCACAACTAATAAGCCTTGGCATTAATTGAACATCACTAATTAATTAAGCTGAATATTCAAAATATTGTTGAGTTGCAATACCTGTCTTTGTTTGTGATGAATTATAGAGTAATGAAATAGTAGACTGAGTATTCAAGATAGAAAGAAGAGAAAGAGGAGGAGAAGAAGAAGAAGACGAAGCTAGAGAAGATGGAGATTGATCCTTTATTGTATTATTCAAGTTACTTCAATAATGAACAAGAGATCCTTTGTATAGATATAGTAAACTAACTATCTGCCTTAACAACTAACCTACTAACAGAATTAGTAACTAACTTACTATACACATGTATAACAGAATATTCTAGATCATTGTATATCCTCAACACTCCCCCTCAAACTTGGTACTGCAAAGAGATTAGCCAGTCCAAGTTTGGATATCAAATAGACATGTTGAACTCTGTTTAGACTCTTAGTTAGAACATCAACAAATTGATCATGTGTCGATATATACTGAGTCTTTATGAGACCTTGTTGAATCTTTTCCCTAATGAAATGACAGTCTATTTCTATGTGCTTGGTCCGTTCATGGTACACTGGATTAGCAGCCATTTGAATGGTTGTTGTGCTATCACTAAATACTGTAATTGGTAGTTGAACTTGAACTCCAAGATCTGTAATAAGGCATACAATCCAAGTTAACTCAGCTATTGTGGAAGCTAAACTCCTATATTCTGATTCAGCTGAACTTCTAGATACAATGGACTGTTTCTTTGACTTCCATGAGATCAATGAGTCCCCAAGCTGAATAATGAATCTTGAAACAAATTTTCTGGAAAAGGTACCAGCAGCCCAGTCTGCATCAAAATAGGTTGTGAGAATATCTTTCTTGTTGCTCGATAGTAACAGCCCTTGTCCTGGTTTTCCTTTTATATAATTGACTATTCTAAGTGTTGTATCCATGTGAGTCTGTTTTGATGTCTGCAAAAACTGACTCAGTGTTTGAACACTATAGGATATGTCTGGTCCGGTTACTGTAAGATATAGAAGTTTTCCAATAAGTCTTTGATATGCCCCTTGATCAGCTAGTGCTTCATTACTTGAACTTAGACCTTCTTTGATATGCTGATCATATTCAGTGGTAGTTAGTTTTGTAGTTGTGTCCACACAAGTGGATGATGGTTTTGTTGCACTCAGTCCAGTTTCTGATATAAGCTCAAGGGCATACTTCCTTTGATGCATTATAATACCTTGCAAATTCTATGCCCAAAAAATACTTTAATTCACCAAGATCCTTTATTTTAAAGTTCTTGTGTAATGCTTCCTTGGTTGCTAGGATTTGATCCAAACTATCTCCAGTGACAAGTATGTCATCTACATATACCAACACAATAATTATTCCTTAATTTGTTTTCTTGATATATAAGGAGTGATCAAATTGACTTTGTCTGAAACCACAATTGATTAATGCTTTGGATAGCTTTGCATTCCATTGTCTTGGTGCTTGCTTTAATCCATATAAGGATTTTGAAAGTCTACATACACTCTCTCCCTAACTCTGAAATCCTTGAGGAAGGGACATGTAGATTTCATCCTCCAAGTCACCTTGTAAAAAAACATTAAAAACATCCATTTGGTGAACATGCCAGTGTCTGGATGCTGCAATAGATAACACAGTCCTTAGTATGACCATTTTAACCATTGGACTGAATGTTTCTTGATAGTCAATGCCCTCCTTTTGGCTATAACCTTTTGATACAAGCCTTGCTTTGAACCTCTCAACCTCACTAGTGGATTTGTACTTTACTTTGTATATCCACTTACATCCAATTGGCCTTTTGCCTTCAGGTAGAGATACCACTGTCCAGGTGTTGTTGCTTTCAAGAGCAGACACTTCAGCTTTCATTGCCTCTACCCACCTAGGATCCTTCACAGCTTCTTCATAAGTTATAGGTTCCACTATGTTAGAGAACTGAGACAAATAACACTGGTAATTAGTAGAGATATTATCATATGAAAGATAGTTGGATAGTGTATGAGGCACATTGTCACTAATACTTAATGACACAAAATCCTCCATCCATGTATGGGGTTGTTTGCCCCTACATGAATTTCTTCCAGGTACAAGCTGAATATTCCTAGAAGCAGTTGCTGGTGCAGGCACAACTGGAATATTATCATTTAGAGGATCTACACCCTATGAGGTTTCCTCAACAGTCTGATTAGAATGTATAGTAGGAACTGAAAGGTTTCTGATGCATTGTCTTCAATCAGCTCCTGAGACACTGGAGGAAATAACTGATACTGAGTATCCATAGTAGCTTTGAAAGGGAACATGTCTTCTCTAAAAGTTACTTCCCTATGAACAAATTTTTTTTTGTTAGTTAGATCAAATAAAATGTAACATTTCTTTGTTTCTGAATATCTCATATGCACTGCATGCTTAGTTCTAGACATTAGTTTATCTTGTTCATGTAGTATCTTTACATGACATAAACAACTTAGCACTTTTAAGTGTGTAAGAGATGGTTTTCTGTTATAAAGCCTTTCATATGGAGACAGGTTATGTAATATAGTAGAAGACATTCTATTAATCAAGTAAGTTGCAACTTTTACACAGTAACCCCAAAATTTGAGAGGAATATTAGCTTGCAATCTTATTGCTCTAGTTATTTCTAATATATGTCTGTGTTTTCTTTCAGGAATTCCATTTTGTTGAGGAGTATACACTACAAAAAAAGGAAAATATTGCGACAGTTTCACAGAACCGTCGCTAATGTAAAATAATACGACGGTTTTTTATATGTCATATTACATTTGCAATAGCGGCGGTTATCACCTAAATTGCGGCGTTTTGAAACACCAGTTATATTTAAATTTTCCCAACAGATTTTCTTTTCTTTTATACGTCAATATATTTTCCTTAATTTACTCTATTTTCCTTAATTTCATTATCTATTTTCCTTAATTACAAAGAAATTAATTTAGCAAATCAGTCAAACGTTTTTCATTCTCTCTTCCACTTTAAATCAATCCCCAGATCAGTCTTTGTAAGGTATATATCTATATCTTCCAAATCAATCACCCAAATTAGCTCTCAATGTTCTCAAATCGATTGCCCAAATTAGCTCTCAATCCATGGCGTATACTGTAGATAAGTTCATATCTACAAGGATAGGCTTCTCAATTTCATTGTAAAACTTTTAAATTTGAATTTATCGCTCACTAGAAAAGAAGCCGCCATCACCATCTCTTCACCAGCAAAGCTTTTGTTCGTTCAATCTGAAATGGTGCTAAGTTGATAGGTAAGCTTTTTGTTAGAATTCATGCATGTTTGAGATTGTAGAGATTTGTTACAGTTCATACATGTAGGATTCAAGTTTTTTGTTAGGGATTTTCTTTCTTTTAGATTTGAGTTACATTTTTTTGAATAATCCATTTATTAATCTAAATTTATATAAGAGCTTGATAGGTTGTTGAGGCATCAAAACCTGTTGGTGAAGGTGTTGAGATCAACTTCGATAGTAAATCGTGTGATAGGTATATAACTCTTATTGATGTAACTTTCTTTTTATTGAGTGTTTGAGCTGCTGAGATATTAATCATGATATTTTACTGCTCCTGATGGTGAAACGTCAAGCACATCGATATGTGGTGCTCAGTTGTCCGCATTGAGAGTTGATTGTTTATCAATAGGCAGAGGATTCCCGGTCTTTGTTGTTTGTTGAGCAGAGATGTGGTTGTAGTGAGAAATAGCCCAAAATCATCCCTTACTTTTGGCTTTAGACCTATAATCATCCTTCTTCCCCATGTTTAAAAGTTGATAAATTTTTAGTCTCTTCTTTAACAAACTCAAACTTTATTCTCTGTTCATTGTTTCTGACACAGTAGTACTTCATCACATTGAAGAATTTAAAGAAGTTTATAAAATATTAGTACCTACTTTTCACAATATTAGTAAGTACATAGAATAGGAAAGGTTAATGACGGTTACACGCTTTGAGTTGCTTTTTTCAGATAATTTATCTTAGTTTCAGTAAAGAAGTGATGAGAGTGGAGGTATGTGTATTTGAATAAACACTTCAATCATTAGCTAATGTTTCAATAATCATTCCAATAAAAGGAGTACTATCCATGCCTTTGGTAACAGAGAAGGAGGCCAGATAGGTCTGGGGTTGGGAGGTTATTTCTCATTAACTGAATGTTATATATTAAGCTAGACATTTCGAAGGTGACTAAAAGAGCACTAATTGGTGTTGAAAAGTTGAAGTTCTGAGCAGCTTATGAAATTCATCTCGTAGGTTAAAGACAATGTCCAAGTAGATCAAAATGTATCTCGACATTTGGTTGATGAACATTGTCTCGTTGACTGGAGTCTTCTGGTAATATATTTTTCCCTTCTCTTTGTCCCTTTATTTGGTTGGAAACTTGGAATTCTCATTATGCTCGGTTCTCAAGTCTGATAAGATCAATCAGGCTCGACTGAATATCCTGATCTGGTTATGTTGTGACAACGCATTTTCTTAATTACTTACTAATGTTTTACAATTTGAAATTTTCAGAAGGCAAAGGGAAAAGATGTTGATCGAGGTAAAATGCGGACTGAAACTCATAAGAGAAAAGATGGAAGTTATGTAACTGAAGCAGCTAGGGAGATTGGGATTAAGTATTCTTCCTATTCATGATTAATCGATACTTATTTTGAACATGTCCCTTCCCATATCTGAAAGTGCAACTTCTTGTAGTGTTCTATGGTTTCTGTCAGAATTGTTACAACAACAGAAGGTCATTGAAATAACACTATCAACTAGCTAGTAGTTGTATATCAAATTGTGTTAACGAAACAAACAAGATACTGATTGAAAAAGGGAGAGTTGTCTAAGTTAGACAAGATTGGAATAGATGGGCTAGTGTACCATAAAGTGCAAATCATGTGCACAACTGTAATTAGTTAGATGCGGTTTCTAATAACCTCTAGTTTTAGCGTGTATATATGATGGGATGCAATGATATTTTAAATGAAGAAAGGAATCAATATTCTCTTCCTAATCAACTAGGCTTTCTCTCAAACGTTTCTGTTCCTTTTAAAAAGATCGACTTGCCAGCTCATAACTTACCTTCTTCTGAAGCAAAGTTTGTTGGCATCATTTCTTTATTCTTCAAAATTACCAGCTACTCACCTTCTGAATGATTAACTTGTAGATTTTTTGGTAACAAATTGTGTAGCAAATGAGAAAGTAGAGTATAAGGGTGCAGTTAACCAAAAATAGGCTGATGGTTCATTGGTTTGGCTACAACATAATAGTCTTTGATCTCTTTCAATTTGTTTGTCTCATTTTGATATGACACCAAGTTTAAGAAACTAAATAATACTTTCAAATCTTGTGATTTTAAACCAATGCTCATGAATCTTGTGATCTTAAATGATGCCACGTAAAAGGTTAGAATTTAAGAGTCACCAAAAGAGAAAAGAGACATTAAGCAGACTAAAGAAAGATAGCAGGATAAACAAATTGAACGAGTGCTTAAACTGTCTAGGAGATTTGTACTCTTTGTCACTTTAAATTATATAAATATGCTTCGGGTGAATCACTTTATTGTCACAAGTTGGAGGAATCTCTTAATTTCATATTTGCTTTTGAACACATATCCAAGTCTTGTTTCTCTTCTTTTTTATCCCCTTTTCAGGCATGATGATGATGATGAACCAAGCATCAATTAGAAATCTTTAGGAAGTAACAAAGATGATGGACAAAGCATCGAATGGAAATCATTTTAGGACCCGTTTTTTTAATACTTTGCTGAATTACACTTTGAAACTAATATTTAGATGATGTAATTTTGGAACATCGAATAAGTAATAACACTCCAAAACATTAGTATTTTGATGGTGTAATTTTAGAGTACTTTTGTTTTATATG
The DNA here is from genome assembly GCF_000226075.1 of Solanum tuberosum. Taxonomy (NCBI): domain Eukaryota; kingdom Viridiplantae; phylum Streptophyta; class Magnoliopsida; order Solanales; family Solanaceae; genus Solanum; species Solanum tuberosum. The sequence goes on from NW_006239353.1 coordinate 195,062, forward strand.
ATGAATATTTTGCTTATTTGATCTTTTATGCTTGGTTAAAAATACTAATTATAAGAGTTTAAATGTATATGATTCAATAAATAGGATGTAAACTTGGATGGACAAAATTGAAAAAATTAATTATTGTAATAAAATTATTCAGTCAAGAACTAACACTACGACATTTTTAAACTGTTGCAAGTTTTCTCTTTTTACAATTACGGCGGTTTCTTACCGCCATTTTATAAAACAAAAAAGGTCGCATAAACGACGGGATATTACGACGGTTATTACATATATATTATGACGTTTTTCAAAAAACCGTCGTAATATATTTGTGACAGACAGGATTGCGGCATTTTTAGAAAACGTCGTTATAGTACTTTGTGACGGTTCAAAACCGCTATAATAAGTCTTAAAAACCGTCGCAATAAGCACTATTTTTTTGTAGTGATAAGAGCAAGATGTTTGATGTATGATGCCTAACTTAGCTAGTAACTCAGCACACAATTGATTCACAAATTCAGTTCCATTATCAGTTCTTATTATTTTTATGTATGTGTCAAATTGTGTTTTAACATAAGCAATAAAATGTTGAATAACAACAAGAGTATCAGATTTAAGCTTAAGTAAGAACACCCAAGTCATTCTTGAAAAATCATCCACTATAGTTAAGAACCATTTTTGACCATCACAAGTAGGCACTTTATAAGGCCCCCACACATCCATATGCACAAGATCAAAAGGATTCGTACTAAAACTAGGTGATTTTATTGGAAAAGGCAACCTAGTTTGTCTAGAACATGGACATATAGAACACTTTCCAATAATATCTTCTATGTAAGATTTTTTACTAGGAAACAAATGACACAACACTCTAGATGACACATGACCAAGCCTAATATGCCACAATTTTATAGCAGCTTGATCAGTAGTAGCTTGACTTCTCTTAACAGAAAACACATATGCATTTTTGCTCTGTCCAGGCACATTTTGATGACTCAGTAGATAGTAAAGGCCAGCTCTTTCTCTACCAATCTCCTTCACCTTTCCACTGTAGAGATCCTGAAAAACACAGAAGTTAGGATAAAAGGTAGCTGAACAATTGAGTTGCTTAGTTGCCTTTGAAACATATAAGAGATTATACTTAAATTGTGGCAGATGATACACATTAAGAATAGTATTGTTAGGTGAGATATGACTAGAACCAGTGTGTGACCACAGCTACATCCCCATTTGGCAATGCCACTCCTTTGGAACTCACAGAATCAGATATAGAGTTTTTATTAAGAAGCTTTATATCTGAAGTCATGTGGTTGGTATCCCCTGTGTCAATGATCCATTCAGGTGGACCAGAGTTTTTTTCAAGAGCATAATTCATACCTGACATGTTAGCTGCTGACACTGGCTGAGTTTATTATTCCAGTATTCTGCAAATTTGCTCATATTGCTCAGAGGTGAACCTTGGTTCAGAGGTGAACCTTGGAGGCATATGTTGCCCTGTAGAGTCAAGTGTGTCTGATTCTTCAAAAATAGCACCATTGTGTGCACTTGCCCTTCTTGGTTTGTATCTGTTATCATAAGAGTTGTACAACTTATTCTCAACCCCTCATTTCACTTCACCATGTCTTAGATGCCCTGGTGGATACCCAACCAACCTGTAACAATCCACCTTGAAGTGACCCTTTAACTTACAGTGATCACATACTGCATTAGGATCATAATTGGATGTATATGTTTTTTTCCTTTCTAATAACTATTTTGATAGTTTTGATTTGTAGACTTGGAGTACATAGCTACATCAGAATTCCCAGGCATTGCACCCAATAATCCTAAGGCATTAACAACTTGAGCTACACTCTTCTGACTTTTATCACTCATCACCATTGAGTAGGCTGCATTTACTGATGGTAGAGGTACCATTAACAAGAATTGACTTCTTGCTTGAGAATATGTATCATTCAAGCCCATAAGGAATTGATAGAGCTTTTGCCTCTGTAGGTACATTATAAAATCCTTGGATCGTTCATAATTACATGCAGGGAAGGGAACCATAGACTCAAACTCATCTCATAGTTCCTTTAGCTTAGTGAAATAGACTGATACAGAATGAACTCCTTGAGATATAGTTGCTATTTCTTGATGGATATTAATTGTTCTAGACCAATCTATCTTATCAAATCTTTCTTTTAAATCCTGCCAAACACCTTGAGCAGTAGTGGCATACACTACCCTACCAAGAAGACTACTTGAGACAGAATTCATCTGCCAAGATAGGACTATGGCATTCACCCTTTCACATTGACCCCACAGTTCAACAGGGAACCTTTCTTTATTCCAAGATCCATCGACCAAACCCACATTGTTTCTTCCTAATAGCGCAATCCTAATAGACTTACTCCAAAACCCATAGTTTTCACTTCCTTTTAATTGAAACGAAATGATAGTCATACCTGAAACATCTGAATTGGACAGGTAAAGGGGATGATTGAAGTCTACCGGAGCCTGCAATCCTTGAATCATTGGAGGAACTCCTTTTGCAGCTGATGAGTTCACTTGATCTGCAACATCATTGACTGCTGTATTTACCATTTTTGACTGATTTCAGTAGATAAATGCAAAAACACCAAGAATCACGATTCAGAGATCATGAATTCACACTTCAGAGTATACAATTCCTTCAGGATCGATTACAGCTTAACTATGTTGGCTAAGCTCTGATACCATGATGAATTATAGAGTAATGAAATAATAGACTGAGTATTCAAGATAGAAAGAAGAGAAAGAGGAGGAGAAGAAGAAGAAGAAGCAAAGAAGATGGAGATTGATCCTTTATTGTATTATTCAAGTTACTTCAATAATGATCAAGAGATCCTTTATATAGTAAACTAACTAACTGCCTTAACAACTAACCTACTAACAGAATTAGTAACTAACTTACTATACACATGTATAACAGAATATTCTTATTGAATGTGAGCTTACTAGCCAGGTGAGAGTAGTTGAGAGAAGAATCGAGAATGAAAGAGATACAGAGGAAAATGAATTAACCGACTTACTTTCTCATTATCCCAAAAGTTCTATTATACACAGCTAACAACTAACAGAAAATTAATTACTTGGTAACTAACTCACTAACAAACTTATAAACAAACTAACTACATCAGCTAATTATATACAATATTCATTTCATCACTCCCCCTCAAGTTGGGTGATGGAATATGTCCAACATTCCCAACTTGAACAACATATCACTGTGCAACTGCTTTCCTAAAGCCTTGGTGAAGATGTCTGGCATTTGTTCTCTGCTTGCTATGTAAGTAGTTTTGATAAGCCCCTCCTGTAGTCTTTCTCTGATGAAATGGCAGTCTATTTCTATGTGTTTTGTTCGTTCATGATACATGGGATTTGAAGCAATTTGCATAGCTGCTTTATTGTCACAATGGAGCTCTATAGGCAGGTCAATCTGAGCACCGAGTTCCTTTAATAACCCCTGCAACCATACTAATTCTGCCACTGTTGTTGCCATACTTCTGTACTCAGCTTCTGCTGAACTCCTTGAGACTGTGTTCTGTTTCTTGGACTTCCATGATACCAAAGATTCACCAATTTTAATACCAAAACCTGTGACAGATTTTCTGGACAGTACACACGATGCCCAGTCTGCATCACAAAAGGCATTGATTCTGCCTGACCTTGTACTGCTCATAAAAATCCCCAAACCAGGTTGCCCCTTAATGTACCTTACTACATGTATTGCTGCATCAAAATGAGACTTCTTTGGGGCATGCATAAACTGGCTCAAATGTTGCACAGCAAATGAGATATCTGGCCTTGTCATGGCTAAGTATAGGAGTCTCTCAATCAATCTTTGATACACTCTTCTATCCTCTAACTCAGCATCACCAGTGATATTAAATTAAGTGGCATACTCTAGGCTTGTCAGTTTCTGATTTTACTCAAGAGGAGTTGTAGTTGGTTTTGCTCCAGCTAAACCACACTCTGACACTAACTTTAAAGCATACCTCCTTTGATTCATTAAGATTCCACCCTTTGACCTTGCAAATTCAATGCCAAGGAAATACCTTAACTCTCCGAGATCCTTCATTTTGAAGTTATGATGCAAGATGTCTTTTGCTTCTTGAATTAATTTCTCACTATTTCCAGTGATCAAGAGATCATCCACATATACCAAAATGATTGCAATGCTACTAGTAGCATTTGTTTTAGTAAACAGTGAGTAGTCCAGTTTGCTTTGTGTGAACCCTGAGTGTGTGAGAGCATTGTTTAGTGTCAAATTCCACTGCCTGCTGGCCTGTTTTAAACCATATAAGGATTTGAGCAGCCTACAAACTTTGTTCTCCCCCTGGCTGCCAAAGCCGGGAGGCAGGGTCATGTACACTTCTTCAACCAGATCACCTTGGAGGAAAGCATTGTAGACATCCATTTGGAAAAGGGACCAACCTAACTGAGCAGCTAGAGCCACAACACATCTGACAGTGACCATTTTAACAACAGGAGAAAAAGTGTCATGATAATCCAAGCCTTCCTGTTGGGTGAAACCTTTTGCAACCAGTCTGGCTTTATACCTCTCAACACTACCATCAGCTTTGTACTTGATTTTATATACCCATTTTACAACCTATAGGTACTTTGCCCAAAAGTAAATCAACAATTTCCCAAGTGTTGTTGTCACTGAGGGCCTGTATCTCTTGGCCCATAGCAAGGATCCAACCACTGTCCTTTGCAGCTTGTGCAAAAGAAGAAGGTTCAGTCATGGAAGAGGACAATGTGGAAAGGTAGGACTTGTAAGAAATAGTGAGATTAGAGTATGACAGGGAAGTAGAGATAGGATGTGGGGTCTTAGAAGAGGTGATATAGTCAGTGTGCCAAATGGGAGGTTTGATGGATCTGGATGATCTTCTTTGAGGGACAAGAGAAGGAATGGGCAAAATAGGTGGTGCAACGGTTTCAAGGGCAGGAGAGGAGGAAGACAGTGGTGAAGAAGTGTGATGAAGATCAGAGGATGGAATAGGAAAGCAATCATCTGTAGGATGAGGAAATGGAGGGAGAGGAGTAGGAAAACAAGAAGGATGAGATGGAGGAAGAGAATCAAGAAAAGTGGGTTTAGGATGTTTGAAAGGAAAAATAGTTTCTCGAAACGTAACATCTCTGTTGACAAAAAAGGAACCAGAAGCAATTTGCATAGCTGCTTTATTATCACAATGGAGCTCTATAGGCAGGGATAGATTTAGAGGAGAATTTGTCAGTGACATTTGGTTTGGTGGCATAACATAAGCATCCAAAAACTCTAAGAAAGTGCAGGTGAGGAACTTGATTATAAAAGACTTCATAAGGAGATTTTCCTGCTAAAACAGAAGAAGGAAGTCTATTGATAAAGAAAGTAGCAGTAAGAACACATTCCCCCCAAAATTTTAAGGGCACATGAGCTTGAAACCTTAGAGCCCTAGCCATCTCAAGAAGATGTCGGTGTTTCCTCTCAGCAATGCCATTTTGCTGAGGGGTATGCACACAGGTACTCTAAGGAAGAAAAAAGGGTGTGACATTGGTTGTTGAAGAACTCCAGGCCATTATCTGATCTAACAATTTTAACAGTTGCTGAAAATTGAGTTTTGATAAGAGTAATGAAAGCTGAAATGAAAGTCACAACCTCACTTTTATATCTCAACAAAAATATCCAAGTCATTCGTGTATAGTCATCAACAATGGTAAGAAAGTATCTATGACCATTGTAAGTACATTGCTTATAAGGACCCCAAACATCCATATGAAAAAGTTCAAAAGAGGCTACAGTTTTCTTAGTACTAGAATGAAAAGGTAATCTAGTTTGCCTTGCAAGGGGGCAAACATGACAAGAAGGAAAAACTTGATGTTGGAAAATAGGCTTCAGAGAGGCAATCTTTTGGAGGACAGCAACAGGAGCATGTCCAACTCTCAGATGCCAAACAGAGGGATCAGGAGAGGATGAGGAATTCAAATTGAATGAGGAACTGGAATGAAGTGCAGTGGAAAGTGATGGTTGCTTGGTAGATGATGGGAGCATGTAAAGACCTCCTTTCTCCTTACCAATCCCCCTCTCCTTGCCAGTGCAAAAGTCCTGAAAAAGGCAAAAATGGGGATAAAAAGACACACACCAGTTCAGTTCTTTAGTTAGTTTGGAAATAGATAAAAGGTTATATGAGAATTGAGGAATGTAAAGGACATTATGGTAAATGTCCATTAGGTAAATGCACACTGCTAGAAACAGAATGTGCAGGAGTAGGGTTGAGTAGTGTATCCTTGCTAGCAACCATGTGATGTGTAGCCCCAGAGTCCACAATCCAGGAAACTGCATCATTACCTGCAGCAAAACAAGTATGGGATGTATTGAATGTCAAAGGAACATTACGGGTAATACCTGCCATGTAGGATAAAATCTCCTGAGGTGCAGAATCTTTGTCAATCAGTTTCAGCAGATGATTATATTGATCAGGGGTAAATGTTGGCACAGTTTGACAAAAAAGACTATTATCAGGAGTAGGATTCTGGTTCTCAGTACAAGCCACATTATTCACATAAGGCCTTCTATTTCCTCCAGAATTCTGTGGTCTGTTATTGCCAGAGCTTTGATCCCTAAAACTTCTGTCATCTACCCCTTTCTTCTTAGTGAACTTGTAGTGTTGAGGGTACCCAATTAACCTATAACAATTAGCTCTTGTGTGATTTTTCAGGTGGCAATGATCACAGTATAACCCTGTGCTCTGGTTAGATTTATTGTTGTGAACTGAGGCAAGTGCAGTAGGATCATGAATCTCTAACTTCTGTAGGGGCAACACACAATTGGATATCAAACTAGACTGCATTCTCTGACTTTCATCCTGCATAATCATGTTATATGCTTGATTGAGGCTAGGACTAGGAACTGTGAGGAGTATCTGACTTCTCGATTGAGCAAAGTTATCATTTAACCCCATCAGAAACTGCATAAGCTTTTGCCTCTCCATGTGTTCTGCATAAACTCTATATTTATCACACTCACATGATGGTAATGGTACTAGGGACACGTATTCATCCCAGAGGTTTCTCAACTTAGAATAATACTCGGAAACAGTGAATGTTCCTTGACTCATAGTGCTAATTTCTCGGTGAATCTGATAGATCCTAGTTAGATTGCGTTTGTCGAACCTCTCTTTCAGATCCTTCCAAACACTATGTGCATTGTATGAAACCATCAGGCCATTGGCCAATTCTTTCAAAACTGAATTGGTGATACAGGATAACACAAAGGCATTACACCTCTCCCACTCATGTTCTAGATCTCCTTTGTAGTGTTCCTTTCGACAATTTCCATCAATGAAACCTATTTTATTCTTCGCTAACAGTGCTACTCTCATGGAATTACTCCATCCAGTATAATTCTCAATACCAGTAAGCTGTTGAGGAATTAAAATGCTACCTGGTGTATCTGATGGATGCAGATACAAAGGATTTCTGGGGTGAATATCTGTGAATCTCTCGATCTGTTCTGGAATTGAGGTATTCCTCTCCTGATTCGAAATTTCTGAGGAATCGACTCGAGCTCCAACTCCGTTCGCCATTATCGAATCAAATCGGTGATGAATTTATGATTTTCTGGTGAATTTGTGTTTTCCGGTGAGTGAATTATCGTCGGTGACCAACTGATCTTCCAATTCTCGAATTCTATCAGACTCAAGTCTGCTACACCAGTCTACAGGGATTTAAGCCGGCCGAGCGACGTCGGGGCAAAACTAAGGCCTATCGGATCCGAATCATGTATTTCTAAGGCAAGCCCTAGTCAAACCTAAGCTAAGGTCCAACATGCTTCAAATAAACAGTAATTAAGCATGCAAGTACTCCACATAGCGAGGAGGGTCCATTAATAACACAAAGCATGCTCACAGTTACCCGATAATTCTCGAAATAGGCCGAAAACATGATTTCTAATCACCTATGCATGATTCAATAACTACCCAACCCAAATCCCAACTAATCAACATGCATTCACATTCTCGAGCTCAATCTAAGAGAGGGAAAACCGTAGCCTACCTGTAGGCCAATCACACGAGCTCCAAAATAACTTCTCCGGAGCTTTCCCTTTCCGAACGTCCTCGAAACGCTGCCCCGCTATCAAAAATAGGATCACAACGTTATTACAGTCGTTTAGACACCAAAATCACAACAAACGGAGACGGGTCAATTTTGGAGTCAAAACGGGAATCGTGGGACCCGCGCAGGGAATTCCGAAATTAACCCCAAAAGTGGGTCCTAACCAGTTTTCCCAGCTCATGTCCCAAAATGGGACACAATTCGGGGCTCGGGAACAACACAATATCAACATGCAACTAAAACCCAAATTTTCTCAAAAATCGAAATGGGAAAGCAGTGTATTTACCAAAAAGGAGCGATCTACAGTAAAATCTAACAACACCATAATGTTCTCCTCGAAAAACCACTCAAGATAGCCTCAAAAATCACCAAAATCGGATCTAAAATGGCTAAGAAACAAGTCTCAAAATTTCCAAAATCAAGTCACAAAAGAGGTCTGGCAGCAGGTATTTTCGAAATTACCTCAAACGGGGACTCCAAATCACTATCCGACCTCACCAACACGTTGTCCTTAAAAAATCTCACAACTTAGCCTTTTGGATCACCCAAATCGGTTGAGAGATGAGAGAGAGATGAGGGTTTGAAGTTTGGGAAATGTGGCTGATTTTCTGCAATTATTGCAGAAAATCTGCAACATTTCCAAAATTTTAAATTCCGACGGGGTGCTCCGATCTCGTTCGGAACCCCGTGCACGCAAACGAGATATACAACCATACCAAATTAGATATTCCAGACTCAACGGCGCAGTCAAAATTTCCATCAGAGGTCATTTCGATAAAAAGTGGGTCCCACTTCCAAAAGCCATTTTAAGTCAAAACCCACAAACGTCGAATGAGCATTACGGGTAATACCTGCCATGTTGGATAAAATCTCCTGAGGTGCAGAATCTTTGTCAATCAGTTTCAGCAGATGATTATATTGATCAGGGGTAAATGTTGGCACAGTTTGACAAAAAAGACTATTATCAGGAGTAGGATCCTGGTTCTCAGTACAAGCCACATTATTCACATGAGGCCTTCTATTTCCTCCAGAATTCTGTGGTCTGTTATTGCCAGAGCTTTGATCCCTAAAACTTCTGTCTTACGGAGCTGATGGAATTGTCAAAATTGGATTCCAATGTCATCTTCTTGAACTTTTGATCGAAAATGATCGTTCAAGGTTCATAAGCTCCAAAACACAAAAGCTCGCACCAAGACCAAACGAACGACCAGGTGACCGAATTGTCAGTCCCAGCAAGTCATAAATGACTTGGGGTCGCTATAGGAACGCTCTAAACGACACACAGAAGGCAAGACACAGAAATGACCATGAGGGTCATTACATCTACCCCTTTCTTCTTAGTGAACTTGTAGTGTTGAGGGTACCCAATTAACCTATAACAATTAGCTCTTGTGTGATTTTTCAGGTGACAATGATCACAGTATAACCTTGTGCTCTGGTTAGATTTATTGTTGTGAACTGAGGCAAGTGCAGTAGGATCATGAATCTCTAACTTTTGTAGGGGCAAAACACAATTGGATATCAAACTAGACTGCATTTTCTGACTTTCATCCTGCATAATCATGTTATATGCTTGATTGAGGCTAGGACTAGGAACTATGAGGAGTATCTGACTTCTCGATTGAGCAAAGCTATCATTTAACCCCATCAGAAACTGCATAAGCTTTTGCCTCTCCATGTGTTCTGCATAAACTCGATATTTATCACACTCACATGCTGGTAATGGTACTAGGGACACGTATTCATCCCAGAGGTTTCTCAACTTAGAATAATATTCAGAAACAGTGAATGTTCCTTGACTCATAGTGCTAATTTCTCGGTGAATCTGATAGATCCTAGTTAGATTGCGTTTGTCGAACCTCTCTTTCAGATCCTTCCAAACACTATGTGCATTGTATGAAAACATCAGGCCATTGGCCAATTCTTTCGAAACTGAATTCGTGATCCAGGATAACACAAAGGCATTACACCTCTCCTACTCATGTTCTAGATCTCCTTTGTAGTGTTCCTTTCGACAATTTCCATCAATGAAACCTATTTATTTTTCGCTAACAGTGCTACTCTCATGGAATTACTCCATCCAGTATAATTCTCAATACCAGTAAGCTGTTGAGGAATTAAAATGCTACCTGGTGTATCTGATGGATGCAGATACAAAGGATTTCTTGGGTGAATATCTGTGAATCTCTCGATCTGTTCTGGAATTGAGGTATTCCTCTCCTGATTCGAAGTTTCTGAGGAATCGACTCCAGCTCCAGCTCCGTTCGCCATTATCGAATCGAATCGGTGATGAATTTATGATTTTCTGGTGAATTGTGTTTTCCGGTGAGTGAATTATCGTCGGTGACCAACTGATCTTCCAATTCTCGAATTGTGCGGAAAAAACTCTCTAGAACAGCTAGAATTTCATCGGAACCTACAGCTTTGATACCATATTGAATGTGAGCTTACTAGCCATGTGAGAGTAGTTGAGAGAAGAATCGAGAATGAAAGAGATACAGAGGAAAATGAATTAACCGACTTACTTTCTCATTATCCCAAAAAGTTCTATTTATACACAGCTAACAACTAACAGAAAATTAATTACTTGGTAACTAACTCACTAACAAACTTATTAACAAACTAACTACATCAGCTAATTATATACAATATTCATTTCATCAATTCTAGATCATTGTATATCCTCAACAATTTGAAAACTAAATCAATTGAGCAAGGAAAACAAAATTAGAAGGTAATATAGACATCAAAATAATTTTATCGTATATCATCATAATCTGAAACAAATGAATGAATCAACAAATTGTATCTTACAAATCTATGCTCAACTATATTATAAATATCCTATTATGTAAATTCTGTTTGTCTCTCTAGACCAAAGTGGAGCATGAAGATGTAGCAGGATCATATAGAGCAGGAACCAAATATTTCCTTCCGTTTGTACCATGCGCATTGTAGCTTGCACCTGTTGTTTTATCCACCAATAAATCTCCAGCGTAGCCTGGGTAAGCGCCTTTGGCGTAGACACCAGGGCAAGCAGAGGCAGCTTCCAATGGCGCATCTGCTTCGCCCTGGTAGTAACCGTTTCCAAATGGGTTTGTAGCGGTTCCAGCTAATAAGCTAGCTAAGTTAATCACCATACCGTCAACACCCACATCGTTGTTTGGTGCACCCAATGGTGAGCTTTGTGGACCGTAGATGGGCTGGTGGAAAGGCCAAGCACAATAGCCAGGACAAAAAGTCTCTGAGTTACCAACCCAAATATAAGCAAATTTGTAAGTTTTGCCGTTAATAACAGCACCCTTAGAAGCCCCATGAGTTCCACACCGATTAACACAGAACCCATCAACGGCGACATCAGAGGCGGTCAAAACAACGTTAATGGCGTCTTGCTGTTCACCCTTTGATGCCAATTGCACAATTTGCTTCTGGGTCAGTGATTTTCCTAGGGAATAATTTTCGATGAGAATTTGTTTGCCCAAATTAAGGGAAAGGGTGTTCTTAGAATTAGCGAGATGGTAGTATTTTTCAGTGGTTTTCCACCACTGTGCTACTGAAGGATTGGTTTTAGATGGAGTCGAAGAAGAAAGAGAGGTGATGAAATCAGATACAATAGCTCTTTGAGACGGCTTGAATTTACCATACCAGATCAGATTAACAGAGATTTTGCCAGAAAGAAGTGCACCCTTGTGGTAATTCAAGAGCTGCATTTGTGGGTCTTGTACTAAAGCAGTGAGCTTTCTTGAAGCAAAGCACACATTAAAGAAGGAAATAACAAGAAAGATTTTCAAAATGAAATGGGTCGAATTGGAACTGAAAGAAGACATATTTTGTTCCTTTTGTATTTCTTTGTAAATAGAAGCTCTAAGTTTTGATGGAAATTTGAGTGTGTGAGTAGTTTGGATGTTGGAGAAGAGAGGCGGATTATATATAGCGCAATTGAAAGAGTGCATTTTGCTTGTTACGAAGGTGCGAAGAAGTAGAAAAGTTGACTTTAATATAAAACGCGTTTGGCATTAAGTGTTAGTAGCTGTGTAAAATAAGGAAGAGAAGAACTTTACTGCCAACTAATAGCGGTTTCTATTTCCACGGCCCTACTATGGGTATCGCTCACTGCTATAATTGACTTCATTAGTGTTGCTGCACCACCACTTTCGTGATAGTCAAAATATTGAAAGAAATGTGCAAAACATGGCAATGTAAATATACTAACCCACATCCCCACAACTACTTCATCCATTTCCAATTTTAGGTAATACATTTTTTTTTCATTGTTAGTTTATTTGAGGAAAAGATATTTTAAGTTTTAGATCAATTTTGGTAACTATTATTCCTTAATAGGAATGGAGAGGGTATGTCCAAAATATGTTTTAAAAAGTAAAGGGAATCAATCCGCACCTTCGAAGTACACAATTTATCAAAATGGTGGTGAATTCGATCTTTATGGATAAGCTTCATACATGCCGCGTCTTAGACATGTTGTAGATTGCCTATTTCTCATACTGCCCTGTCTAGTTAATACTCCCTTGCCCACTCCTCAATCCTCATACCTGCCTTGTGAGTGAAGTTATTAATACATACTAGGTTAGTACTAAAGTCACCATTATATTCACGCACTCACCAGAAAAGAGATATATTGCAAAACATGCTTCGTCTTCTTTTTTTTTAAGATTTTTTTTTTTTTTGATGATAGTGGAGTTCCTTTGATGAACACTAGCGTGAGAAGCATTTTCACGACCCCTTCTTTACCACTGAGCTTTCAATCGGTTTTGTTAAATGTTCACAAATTAGTGTACATACATATTTATTTAATTTTCTAACAGTGGCGGCTCAACGCAATCGGAAGCCTAAAGCGAAATTTCAACTAGAGGCCTAAAATCTAAATAAACTTTATATGCATTATTTTTTTAAAAAAAAAGTTCTTACATTTTTAGATGCAAAGTATATATACTCAATATTTTTTTTATAAATGATTTATTCGATTTCTTTTTCAATTATTAGCTTCAGACAAGATTTTATCAATTCAATGCTGAAAACATATTTTTACTCATGCAATTATTATATCAATTGCTAACATACTTCTATAAGTAATAAGTTGGCAAATTTCAAGATAAGAGTTAGAACCATAGAATTTGATTCAAGAAGTTGATAATTTGTATACTCCACATTTTACTATGTTTGTTGTAATACTTGAAAATCTAAGAAAAAATAGAACAAGAATTTACAATTCGCTTTGTTCAACACTTTTTTACTATTGATTCATATTTTTAACAGAGTACTACTCTAACTTATCAAAAATTTAAAGAAGAGAGTGTAATAGGAGTTAAAAGAATAAAATAACGTGAATATTAGTGTAGAGAGTGTAAGAAAATAAAATATTTTTTCTTAATTTCTTCTATTTAAATGGGATTAAAGAGAATAAAATAGTATTTGTAATATATATATATATATATATATATATTATAAATAATTATTTTTTTCTATAAAAAAACAAACACATAATTTATTCTTAGTAAAAATTTAAGTCCCCTAAAATTGGGGAACCTAAGGCAAATGCCTTATTCAAATAAGCATAGAGCCGGCCCTGTTTTCTAATACAAATATATAGTCTACGAGAAAGCTATTGGGTTCGTCCTCTCCTAGTTATGTCTCTGCCACCACTTAAATTATAATATGTGCCTCTACTCGAAGCGTCGTGTCCATTATAATTACTAACGCGTTATGGACTAGCTGTCACTTTGCAGTTTACACAGCTTCACTCCAAGTTTTTAGGCATTTGTACATTATTTCAGTTCAACTTGGAAAAGAATAAAATTTTAAATTACGGTCATACAAAATAATATGTACAGGTTTAAATTTGTGAAAATAACCCGAAATGCACCTTCAAATCATATTATATTTCAATTGAAACTCATTTCAGTGTATATTTTCATATGGTGTCGTATTTCTTTTTGTTTACCCATTATACTTGTAATTTCAAAAAACAAATTATATCCTATAACACCTAGCGGGGGAATAAGTGAAAAATCCTTGAAAACAATTTCCTTGTATATTCCAATTCCAATTCCAATTAAATATATTGGCAGCTCCTTCAATTATACATTATTATTAGCATTTAGTAAAAAATGAAAACAGAGCCTACTAAATAATTGGCTTCTCCATGTTTATGCTTAATAGACTTTCTTCCAAGTCTTATACAGTATATAAAATGTAAAGCTAATAATTTTCTTAGGTGCGCAACTAATAAGCCTTGGCCTAATTGAACATCTCTAATTAATTAAGCTGAATTCCCAAAATATTGTTGATTTGCATTACCTGTCTTTGTTTGTAAACTAAATCAATTGAGTAAGGAAAACAAAATTAGAAGGTAATATAGACATAGCAAAATAATTTTATCGTATATTATCATAATCTGAAACAAATGAATGAATCAACAAATTGTATCTTACAAATCTATGCTCAACTATATTATAAATATCCTATTATGTAAATTCTGTTTGTCTCTCTAGACCAAAGTGGAGCATGAAGATGTAGCAGGATCATATAGAGCAGGAACCAAATATTTCCTTCCGTTTGTACCATGTGCATTGTAGCTTGCACCTGTTGTTTTATCCACCAATAAATCTCCAGCGTAGCCTGGGTAAGCGCCCTTAGCGTAGACACCAGGGCAAGCAGATGCAGCTTCCAACGGCGCATCTTCTTCACCCTGGTAATAACCGTTTCCAAATGGGTTTGTGGCGGTTCCAGCTAATAAGCTAGCTAAGTTGATCACCATACCGTCAACACCCACATCGTTGTTTGGTGCACCCAATGGTGGGCTTTGTGGTCCGTAGATGGGCTGGTGGAATGGCCAGGCGCAGTAACCAGGACACAGAGTCTCTGAGTTACCGACCCAGATATAAGCAAATTTGTAAGTTTTGCCCTTAATAACTGCACCCTTAGAAGACCCATGAGTTCCACACCGATTGACACAGAACCCATCAACAGCAACATCAGAGGCAGTCAATACAACGTTAATGGCGTCTCTCTGTTCACCCTTTGATGCCAATTGCACGATTTGTTTCTGGGTCAGTGATTTTCCAAGGGAATAATTTTCGATGAGAACTTGTTTCCCCAAAGAGAGGGTAAGTGTGTTCTTAGAATTGGCGAGATGGTAGTATTTTTCAGTGGTTTTCCACCATTGTGCTACTGAAGGATTGGTTTTAGATGGAGTTGAAGAAGAAAGAGAGGTGATGAAATCAGATACAATAGCTCTTTGAGATGGTTTGAATTTACCATACCAAATCAGATTAACAGAGATTTTGCCTGATAGAAGTGCACCTTTGTGGTACTCCAAGAGCTGCATTTGTGGGTCTTGGACTAAAGCGCTGAGCTTTCTTGAAGCAAAAGCCACATTGATGAAAGAAATCAATACAAAAAGTGATAAAATGAAATGGGAAGAAGACATTTTCTTTTTCTCTTCTTAAAAACAATAAGGAGAAGTTGAAAGCTTTGATGGAAGTTTAGAGTAGTTTACTAGTTTGGATGGAATTTAGGAGAAGAGAAGGGGAATATATATAGTATAGTAGTACTACAATTGAGAGAGAGAGAGGAAAAGTGAGTTAAAGTAAAACGCGTTGCCATGATTGATTAACTGGAGCTAGCTGCACAACTTAACAAAACTTTACTCCCATTTAAGTTATAGCGGTTACTACTTCCGCGGCTCAACAGTTCACAATTGACTTCACTGTTACAACTTACAATTAGGGCCGTTCATGGTTATGGTTAAACAACCAAATCGAATTACAATTCGAATCAAATCGATTAAAAAAATCGATATTTGATTGGATTTGGTTAGATTTGGATTTTGAATTTTGAAAATCGATACTATTTGGTTTGGTTTTGATTTTACAAAAGAATATCCGCAAAAATAACCAAACCGAACCGTTAAATTATATATATAAATTTTATAATTATTTATATATTATTCATAAATAAAATATAAATATTTTATTAAATTTTAATTAACTTAAGTCTTTAACTTTATTATTTTCTTAAGCCCAACACTTAAATTTCAGCCCAAGTATTAAAATCCTAATTCTAACTCAACCAAAAATTTATTATTTAAGTGATTTTTACATTTGGAGCACTGATTATTTTTTTTGGTTTATTAGGAAAAAATTTCAGTTGTCACAACATGCAAGATTCAATATGTTATATATTTATCCAAGACAACTCTGCTAATATTGATTTTCCACTACATATATACATTGCTTTCTCTTTTTAGATATAAGTCTTCCTAACAGGGTAATGAGTTTTTTTAGTCATGTTTCAATTATTCTATGACTAGTATTGCTTAATAAAATTTACAATAGCTTTTCTGATTGTTTATGTACTATGAATTCGTATCTATCGAGATGCATATTCCCTCAAAAAACTATATACTTTCAAACCGAAATAACCAAAAAAATTGAACCGAACCAAACCAACGGTTATTTTTTTGATTTGGTTGGTTTGGTTTTAGAAATTTAAAAACCGATTAATTGTGGTTTGGATTTGATTTTAACCAATAACCAATCCAAACCGAACCATGAACACCCCTACTTACAATTAACTTCATTCATTAGTGCTCCTATACCAGTCTCCTCGGAGTAAAATGTACTCCGTCAATTTTAAATTTATTTTGATTTGGCATGGAAATCAAAATAGTTGAAAGACTTTTGAATTTTATGATCTTAAATTCAGATGAACCCCTTGCTCCCACTTGGCTCCGTCATAATTATTGACGGATGAGCTAACATGTATAACATGCAAATGTTAGATCCACCAAACTGTAACTATAAACAATAATTATACAATATGTATCAATTGCCACTTATTTTTGTGTTCTAGATTGTACCCTCTTCATACCTGCTCTGTCAAGTTATTACTTTTACAAGTCAAGACTTAAATTCTACGCTTAACGCGTTATGGAGTAGCTAATACTTTACAGCTTCACTCCAAAGTTTTTAGTTATTTGGACTATATTTCTGTGGAAATTGACAAAAGAAGTATCCCAAGTTTTCTTTTTCTCTGCATTGAAATCGGACTAATCCGAATTCGTACCACATAGGGCTCCATTTAGGGGAAGTGCTCCTTGCGCAACCTTATCCACTACACTACAATCATTGGTGGTAAATATTTGAAGTTCTATTTTCGCCAACAAAAAGAGGTTTTTTCCTTTCCCAACGGCAAAAGTTCAAGAAAATCATTGTATAATACATTTCTCTAAATAATTGGATGACTCTTCAATTATTTGCATTTATTAAAATACAACAATATTCCTTCCCATTTTTCATAATAATTGTGCATTATCTAAAAACCATCAATCTTATAATACAGTAGTTGTCATGACAATTGACATCCAAGCCCTACAAAAAAAGAAAATGATAGAATTAAGTTGGACAAAAAAACCAGAGAGGCCAAAGGGACATATATACTTGCTTGATTTCTAATTCATTGATCCTTTCAGAGAAGTTTGGAAGAATGCCAGAGATGTATATTGTTCTTTTGCCTGGTCGAAACTGGAAACATAGCCCACCAAATTATTGGCTTCTCTAAGGCTATTTTCGTAAAATTTTCACATGTTATTCACCTTTATAAGGGTAATGCTAAATGGCTAGAAATTAAAAAAATCTTTAATATTTTTTTATTTTAAAATAAACTGATTTTTTTCCATTTTTTAATTAAAAAGTATTAAAGTTAAAAGGGTAAAAATGTTTAAAAAGGTAAAATAGCATTCTGGCCAAAAGAATTTTTCCCCATTATAATTTACTTAGGCGCAACTAATCCTTTAATTTGCCTAGTTAATTGATCTGAATTAATAATGCTAAGATATACGCTAAATTAAATTACCTATCATTGTATTATTGGCCTCTAATTAGTAGAGTTCAACGTAACAAATGTTGGTCATTATTTTCCTCCTTTGTTTGGCTTGGAACTAAAAAGGAGAAGGAAAACGGTTTTACTTCCTCAAAATGGTGGTTAGCTTATTCCTTCATTTGCTTAATAGAAAAACATTAGGACTTTAAGTAAGCAACGTGCCGGAACATGCAGTATGAGATTAATAAATGAATTTTACTTAATTATACCCATTTTATCTCATATTACTTGTCCACTTTTTCTTTGATCAAAACTTTGTATTTGTATAAGAAATTTATTGGACGTACAAATTATTATTCCGATAATTTTTATTTTTACTTTGAAAAAAATGAAATTTCAAACTCATAAACTTTAACTTCTGATTTCGCCTTTGTCCTTAAGAAATCATACACAGTTGAAATTTCGAGAATCAATCAATTTTTTATTTATTGATATTTCTGTAAATAACTTTTAAATATTTTAAATTATTATTACGATATATAATACCATAGTTTTCAAATATATAAATTTTATTTGAAATAACTTAAAAGTTTCTAAATTCAAATTTAAAATTTCAAAATATCAGTAAATCGAAGCGTAGTACATTCTTAATTGTTAGTAGTGAGTACTCTTTATTATATTTAAATTTGAAAAAAGAAAACCTGATATAAGCGCGCGATATGCCGTGGTTTGACAGTTATCACTTTTGTCATTTTCGATTCACTTTTGTCATTTTCGATTCTTTCCACAAAGATGACCGACCAAACACAGCTTCATTTTTGTTATTTTGCTGTGACAGTTGGCTGTCTCTTAAAACCCATGGTCCCTCTTCAATCTTAGCTGTAACTTTGCTGTGATCTATGTGTACATTCACTCCTAATCTCTTATTATTAAAATTAAAATACACCCTTTTCTATTTAATTATTCATCTTCATTAGTTAACCCCTATATATACTTAACAGTTAACACCCTCTCCTCACTCACTCTCACACCAATTCTCAACTATTTCTCCTTCATAATTACCTAAACAAAATGGCTTCTCTCATCAATACAACTTTTTCTTTTTTACTTCAACTTTCAATTGCTCTTTCTTTCTTTCATTTCTGTGTAGCAACAAGGAAACTTGAAGAACAAACTGATCTCTATAAGTTCCATTACCATAATGGCCCTCTTCTTACTGGTAAAATCTCAATTAACCTTATTTGGTATGGCAAGTTCAAGCCCAATCAACGTGCAATTATCTCAGATTTCATCACCTCCTTATCCTCTTCTTCAACAAAAATCTCTCCCAACCAACCATCTGTAGCCACGTGGTGGAAATCGACTGATAAATATTTCAGTTTACTAAAATCCAAAAAATCATCTCCTTTATTTCTATCACTTGGTAATCAAATATTGGACGAGAGTTATTCTCTTGGAAAATCACTTAAAGATGAACATATTAAACAATTAGCAGCTAAAGGCGATAAAAAAAATGCAATTAACATTGTGTTAACGGCGTCTGACGTAGCCGTTGGTCGGTTCTGTACCAGCCGATGTGGGACACATGGATCTTCTTTGAGTCCCAACAATACCCCTCCCAAGGGCAAGATTTACAAATTTGCCTATATTTGGGTTGGTAATTCGGAGAAGCAATGTCCGGATCAATGCGCGTGGCCGTTTCACCAACCCATCTACGGACCCCAGGGTCCAGCCCTGGTCGCACCCAACAATGATGTGGGCTCGGATGGGATGGTGATAAACTTGGCTAGCTTATTGGCTGGGACCGTGACGAACCCTTTTGGAAACGGTTACTATCAAGGATTAGCTGACGCGCCACTAGAGGCAGCGTCAGCTTGTCCTGGAGTTTATGGGAGTGGGGCCTACCCTGGATACGCTGGCAATTTGTTGGTGGATCCTACTACTGGTGCTAGCTACAATGCGCATGGTGCTAATGGGAGGAAGTTCTTGCTACCGGCATTATTTAACCCTTCCACATCCTCATGTTCTACTTTGGTTTGAAGAAATTATGTTTTTAATTAATTAGTGCGTTAGTTATAAAGAGAGTTGTACTAAGGGAAATTTAGTTAATAGGATATTCTTTCATTCTATATAACTCATATTCTTTCGTATCGATTGATAAATAAAATTATTCCTGATTTTTTGTTACATGTATTCTACTTTTTCATAGCAAATTGGTATTGATTACAAAAGAAGAAGAAAAAAATTGTAGTCTTTCTTGAAAAGAAACTCTTTTTGACAAGGATAATAAGAATTTGGGATGTACATTGCAATAGAAAATGACCATTTATTAATTAACGTTGAAATGTATGATCATCTCATTTAAAAGGTTGTCAGAGAGAGCACACAATTATTACTTAATGATATTCTCAACATTTATTATTTAATGATAATCTCAACATGCCCCTCACATCCGGGACTGAATCTTTTTCGTAGGTCAAACATGTGGAAATTCTTTTTAATTTTGGGTGGCGGTGAGATTCGATGTCAGGACATTTGCCTGCTCTGATATCATGTTGAAATGTGTGACCATCTCATCTAAAAGTTTACTCTTTTAAAGAGAGCACATTTTATTATTTAATGATATTCTCAACATTGATAACAAAAAACAAAAGATTTGCAATCGATTCAAATGGCTCCAATTGAGACATTGTAATAATTAAGACCTGATCACATATAAAAGTAACTTCCTTTATTTTAATCACTCTTTGATGTGAATCAAAATTCTGTAGAAAATATGGGTTTATTATTATTTTCGTATTAATCATTGAACAAAAAATTAAGCACCTCTACACCGTGCTAACTAGTTGGGCTCTTTTCATTGAAATTTGCCTAAAAATGTTGATGGCCCAGGCCTGTCACAAGAAAGTATTGGCAAAGGAAAAAAATATCTAAATAGTATCTTATTTTGGGGGGAAATTGTATATAATAGCAAACTATTAATACAAATTAAATGTCATAACCACAGTTAGATTTAATTGTAACCCATAGCAAACTGTTGTCATTCGCCTCTCTCCATAGGTTTCTCGCTCGTTAGTCTCTCCCTCGCCTCTCCCGTTTTTATACAAACACAAATGTATAAAATGCGTTTGTGTTTGTATAAAGCTAGAGAAAATTGTATATATACATATATTTTTGTTTTCCTCTCTCCCCTCTCCCAGATCTCGTTCGCCACTCTCACTCACCTCTCTCACTCACCTCTCTCACTTTATACAAACACAAATGTATACATTGCGTTTGTGTTTGTATAAAGCGAGAGAAATTGTATATACAAATACATATATTTCGTCCTATACACTTATGATTATACAAATACAGATCTTCCCCTGCCCAGTTTTCTTTTGTCTTTCTCGCTTTATACAAACACAGATATACAATTGATTCTTTTGTATATGTATACCGAAACAGATTATACAATTGCTTCTTTTGTATATGTATAGAGAAATATACATATTAATAGACATATCAAACATAAAGTTTGCTATGGAGCGCAATTATGCAAACTATAACTATAGCATACAAATATAATTTCTATGTTTGCTATATGTGAAAGTTGCTCTCTTATTTTACCATAATTTTTTTAAAATTCCCTATCATTTAAAAAAAATTCAAAAACTCCCTCTATGATACATCACTTCCCTCTCGTTGATGCATCTCTACCTCTCGAATACATCACTCCCCTCTCTGATACATTTCTTCTCTCTCTGATACTCTCTCCCCTCTTGGATACATCCCTTCTCTATGTATCCGAATGTTTTATCCCCTATCTGATACATCTCTCCCCTCTCGGATACATCCCTCCCCTATGTATCCAGATGTATCCGGAAGTCCAGTATCAGATTTATGTAATTAGCTCTTAATATTATGGGATTTATGTAAATTATACATTGACAAATGCTGGCCCTGACTCCTTCTTTCTTAAATATAAGGACCGTTTTGCCATTATTTTTTATTTTTTTTATAAACTATCTTATTTGACATACCTGCATACCATGTATACTAATCATATCTACTCTTTCAAATAATTATGTATCCTACCACTATTTAAGTGTTTTCTATCATATATTAAGGAAGATACACTTAGATACATGTATTTTGCTACTAGATACACTAAAATAGAGAAAGAGGCAAGCGAGATAGACATGTATCTACGATACATGCGCATATACATGTAGTATGTATCTGAGATACCATATACAGAGGAGAGTGGCGAGTGAGATGGAAGGGAGACAATCAATATTTGTTATGTATCCCAAATACATGCGAATTCACTTGGCTACAATGTATCTCGAATAAATTACACCTAACTTTGATCTCATGTATCTGAACGTATATGAATGCACCAAAATTTGGAAAGATTCATAATATTGCAAACTAGCGTTTATCTCAATAATTAGTTCCTAAACTAGTGAAATTTCTATTAATTCCCCTCCCTTTTTGTTTTGGTAAAATTACATGGTTAAGTAAACATATACTAGCTAATTAGTCATCATAGCTATAGTTTAAGTCAATTATCACTCACGACCAACATTTAGTGATAATTACGTAGGTTGGAGTTTCGATTTTGTATAATTCACACATTTGTATATTTTAGAATTTGTATAATATATTTGTATAACTTTAGTATAATGTAATTTTGTATAATATAATTTGTATAACTATTTATAGTTCAGATGTTTGTGTTTGTATATTTCGTTATTTCGAGTTTATACAAAAATGGCTCAATTATATAAATGTACCCGCGAATCATACAAACGAGACATCTTAAACTATAGCTACAACCCGAAAATATGCCAACTATGGCTATGGAGCACAATTAAGTTTATTATAGTGGCTATTTGAGAAAATTCCTTCCTTTTTTTGGAACATCACTTTATTTAAGAATTAGTGGTCATTTGTCCATATTTTATTGTGAAAATTAATAAAGTAGCTTTTGTTCTCAAAATAAAAAATTAAATTTGTTAATTGTTGTGTTATGCTATTAATAATTTGAAATTGTTTTTCAATTTTTGTGAATAATATAAAATAAAAATACTGTTTTGTTGTTTTTAAAATTCTGAAAATAAATCAAAATTTAACTTTAATTTTTAAATTTTATGATCAAACAGACTTTTCGGTTCAATTGAAAAACCGACATTGTGTTCAACTAATGCACATACGAATCATAATGGAAGTAGACGTAAGTAGTCAACAGATACCAAACCACTAAATAAATTATTGGTTGAGAGATTGAAGATTTAATGGAAATGGACGTACAAACAAACGGCTCAATAAGTTTGATGCCTTCTACCCACCGTTTAATTGTGGATGCTACCTTACTTTGTCTCTCTTCACCTTAATTAAAATTAATAAATTTTCATTTCAATTTCTTTATCTGATTTTAACTTGACATGTTATTAAGAAATGAAATAAGACTTGTGAAATTTATGATTTCAAATTTAAAAATTTGGTGTGTTTGGTACGAAGGAAAATGTTTTATTGAAAAATACGGGAATTTCTTACTTATTTTCTAGTGTTAAATTAGAAAGTGAAATTTTTTATAATTGACATATATAAGACTAATAGTTATAAGTTATAACATTATTCTTTATCTTTCAAATTACAACAATAATAAATTACAAGTTTTAACATTTCAATAAAATAAAAAAATGATTTAAATTAGCAGTAAAAATCAATTGGTGTGAAAATTAAAGATAAATCATTTGAAAAAATAAATGATAATTAAGATGAGGCATAAAAATAGGAGATTCATAAAAAAAGAATATTTATTTTCCTTGTTTAGCTCTGAACAGTTAAAATTCTCTTAAACATATTTATTTTCATTTTTTGTTCAAACGTTTCTCTCTCTTCTCGAAATTTTCTCTTGTTAGTCGTCAGTCTCATCTATTTCATTTTCATTTTTATTCAATAATCTTCACTTTCTTGTAATGGACAGTTTGTTACCAGTACTAATAAAGCATGGTGGTAGATGAGATCTTTCAGGTTAGTGTTCTTTGCGAGTTTTTATTTGTATTATTATACAAATCAAACGTAAAAAATGAACAATGATCGTGGAATATTTTTTTTCTAGATTTTGTTTGTGTGTAATAGTTTTTATTATGACTTTTTTGAAAATTTTATAAAATTTTATTTTTTGAAATTACATAAAATTTGTTTGAAATTAGTACAGATTTTGATATGAACATTCATTTTTGTATGTTTCTGGTTAAGAAAATTACATAAAATTTATTAGAAATTGGTGTACGAGTTATACCATATTGGTATGATTTTGGCATTATATTGAAATGAATTTCGTATTCTGATTATCTAATAAATGAAAATTAATATTTGGAAGTGGTATTATTTTGGTATTATATTGGAATGATTCTGCTGTGAAAAAGTGAAGACTTATAGCATGAAATAGGTATAATTTTGGCATGAATTATGTATGAAAATTGTGCATAACAATTGTATTAAATTTGTATACTGATTTCAGATTTTTTTTTTGTGTGTATAACAATTTTAATTATGACTTTTTTTAAATGTATAATGTTATATTTTTGTATGAACATTGAATGTGTTCATTATCTGTCTAAGCCATTTTTCAGTTTTTGGCAATTGATAATGCTTTTTTGGTATGATTTCTGGTTTGAATTGATTTTTTTGGCATTATACTATAATGTATTTGGTGAATAATAATGTAATGAATTTGGTATATTGTTTGTTTAAGAAATGACAAGTAAAATGTATAAGTTGAAATTATTTTGGTATTCCAGTGGCATGATCCTAGTACGAATAATTTATGACTTTTGACATGAAATAGATATAAAATGTGTGAATAAGAAAATATCCCAAGAACGATTATATGTTATCTAGCAAAACACTATAAAAGTGAAATGAGATGGGAATGGGGTTCAGGGTTTGAGGAAGGGGGGGGGGGGGT
>NW_006239353.1:220179-232719 GCF_000226075.1 Solanum tuberosum
GGGGGGGGGGGGATAGGGGTATGATCAAGGAGGTGTGAGGGTATCAAGGGATGGGGGTTGGGTGATCGGGTGAGTGGGAGGAGACAATAAAGTTGGAATGTCACTTATTCAACTAGTTTTCCCACTTTCATTAGGAAAGTCATTTTCTCATTGTTAAAAAAATTATTTTCCAAAATAATATTTTCCTCCATACCAAACACATTGTAACATGTCATGTCAAAAATTAAAATTGAAAATTAACAAAAGAAATGAGTTTAACAAACCAAAAAAATAAATTAAAACAGAGTATATATCATATACTCATGTCATGTCCATGTAACTCAATATTTCCGTGCCTTTATTGGTGGTTGACCAAGCTTTAATTACTCATGAATTATAAATAGCTATCTAGATATAATACAGTACTACTCCATATGCATAAGAGAGTTTGTCAATGTCTAATTCAATGTTCGTTTAATCCTCTTCTTAAATATTTAAGGCATGTTTGAAAATCCAAGGTACTACTATTAGGTTCTATAATTCCTAGGCTAGTAATTATAATGACTTACTTATTTATTTAGCATAACATAATTATATATTTAGTTGCACATCAAGTAATGTTGAATTCAAGAATGTACTTAAAATTCATTTAGTTGCACATCCAAGTAATATAATGTTGAATCCAGAAATTTAATTAAGGTTGTATTTAAAATTCTATATATATGTATACATAAGATTTTGATTTATATACACGATATAATTTCCTATATATGCATTATAATGTTTAAAAAAAAATTGTATGCCTCTTGCCGTGGATAGATGTCTCATGCCATCTTTTGTGAACATCTATGTCCGAGAACAAATTGTAATGTAACTCTAAATAAGCCACTGCTCTTGCTCCAACTCGAAATCCATAAAGGACTTTAACAAAGATAAAATCGGGGGCCTATACGATTCATCTTGTTGTCTTGAGATGATTGCATCTTAATAACATGATCAAATGGAGGTGGAGAACTCTTGTATATGTTGGAAGCTAACTAGGCCCTTCTCTATACTGATATTAACTCTAAAGTAAACAGGTAACAATCATCCAAACAAGCTTGGGTAAGTTAATAAAATCACTTCTTTCGTTTTAGAAATGGGTAAATTAAATTTCTTAAGAAATATGGACGTTGCTTCATCCTATCTTCAATTTGTTGCCGGGCCCTCCCCACTTCTTTTTTGACATTTGTTAACTACTCTTAATTAAGGTTGCAAATTGTATAGTATGAAAACGTGTTGGGTTTATTAATACTTCCTCTGTTCCATTTTCTGTGAGATAGTTTGATTCGATACGAAATTTAAGAAAAAAAGAAAGACTTTTAAAATTATGGTCTAAAATGAATAACATAAATTTGTGTGGCTATAAATCATTTCATTAAATGTAAAATAGATATTTTAAAGTTAAATTATTACTTAATATAAAAATGTATCATTCTTTTGGGACTGACTAAAAATGAAAGTAAGTCATATAAATTGGGAGAGAGCAGGAATACCAATTTTACATTAATTAATGTATCTCCTACAATTGGAAGCCACCGAAAGGGATACACTTTATGAGCAACGACTAACTTGATCCATTGCATGGACGTACCATGCATCATTCATTTTAATTGAGTTCTTTCAAGAGTTTAAGTTTTAATTTTATTCGTTCAGTTTGGACTTTCCACCCCTAAAATTGGCGGATCTAGAATTTTACATTAATTAATGCATCTCCTACAATTGGAAGCCACCGAAAGGGATACACTTTATGTGCAACGACTAACTTGATCCATTGCATGGACGTACCATGCATCATTCATTTTAATTGAGTTCTTTCAAGAGTTTCAAGTTTTAATTTTATTCATTCAGTTTGGACTTTCCATCCCTAAAATTGGCGGATCTAGAATTTTAAGGTTGTAGGTGTTCTGAAAGTGGTGGAGTCAAAAATATAAAAAAGACATGTCAATAGTGGATGTAAACTCAGGTATAACAACATTAAAAGAGCCTTAAGCACCCACCCAAGAGTCAATGCACCAGTCAGATCATTTGTTCATTAAATGCTCTATGTTAATTTTATACAAATATCTCTTAATTTCTACATAGATATAATTTTTTAATATCATAGACGGATAAAAGTAAACGAAAGAGTAATAAATTAATTTTTTTATGTTTTCATCTATCAAGTCAAGATGATCTATCATAATTAATAACATGGAGTATATGCAAAGGTTAATAGCTAGAAACGGTGTAGAGTAGTATATCATATTACCGATTAAATTTAAAATATATATTATATGAGAGTATATATAATTTAAATTATTCATTCAAATTGAAATGGAGTGTCAAGTATTTACTATAAGCAAAGTGGGAGTAATAAACTCGAGAAGATCAATAGCCTCAAAAGTAACTCATCCAGAAAGTTCAGACCACCCTAGTAGCTAGCTAACAGTTTTTAATTAGTACTTAATCAGATGATCAACAACCTAGATTACGCAAACTAAGTTGTACATTTGGATAAAGAAAAAGGAGATTAGTGACACTGATCAGGTGAATTTCTATGGATTAATGGATAATCACAGCAGTCTTCTATATCTTCAAATTTAATTTTCCTCAATTTCTCAATTCATACTACGTAACAGGGGCGGATCTAGGAGGTCAGGTCGAATTCCCTCAATAAAAAAAATACCATATATATATATATATATATATTTATGTGGATTTTGAATCCCATAAACATAAGGCATAATTAAGATTAATTTAGTGATTTAGGGGATTTGAAATTTACTTTGAGATTTCAAGTTAAAATCTTTGACACTACATTTTTATATTCTAAGTCTCTAAGTTAAAATCCTATATTGACATATCAGAGTAGACAATATGTTCCTAAATACATTTTTATATGTAATATAGGAATTGGGGAGAATTGACTAATTAATCTGAAATGTTCTCCCTTACCCAAAAAAATCCCTTCACCTGTTGCCATCTAATATTTATATTTGTATTTAGTATACTAGCTACTATCCCACGGTTTCAACCTAAAAATATGCAATTTGCTCATTAATATTCTTTAGGTCAACTATTCAATCGTCATTTTTTTCATACTTATTTCATCAGGCCCCCAACATGCTCATCACCTATTCAACAATACCAAATCTTCCTTTTTTATTTTATGCTACTTTCTCAACACTTTCCCAACTATCTTCCCTCATATATATATAGAGAGACATAATTCAATATAATTGTCAAACTCAAAACACAAAACAATTATCTTACAATATTCTTATTACCAATGGGATCCACTAAGCCTAGGATAACCATTTTCATCTTACTATTTTCACTCTTTGTTCTTGTTCCTATTCCTTCTTTAGCCAATTCAAGAATACTTGCTCTAGTTAAAGAAAAACCCCTTGTCCTCAAATACCATAAAGGGGCTCTATTAAAAGGAAACGTTACGCTTAATCTTATATGGTACGGAAAATTCACTCCTGCACAACGTTTGATTATCGTCGATTTCATCCAATCTCTTAACCCTAAAAGCAAGAAAATTACGTCACCACCTTCCGTCGCTTCGTGGTGGAGCACCACCGAGGCGTACAAAGGTGGTGCTTCGGTTATTTCCCTAGGAAAACAAATTTTCGACGAAAAATATTCCCTTGGAAAATATCTGAAAGATCCTCAACTCGAATCTTTGGCTTCTAAAGCTACTCGGGTCAACTCCATTGCTGTCATATTGACAGCAACGGATGTGGGGGTCGACGACTTCTGCATGAACCGATGTGGCATGCACGGGTCGACCCGGTTGAAGAAAGCGGGTAAATTTGCGTATGCATGGGTGGGTAACTCGGCGAGTCAGTGCCCGGGTCAATGCGCGTGGCCATTCCAAAAGCCGATTGTGGGACCACAGATTACGCCGTTAGTTGCACCAAACGGAGACGTGGGAGTTGACGGACTGATTATTAACTTGGCGACTGTTTTGGCGGGTACCGTTACGAACCCGTTTGATGGCGGGTATTTTCAGGGCCCAGGTAACGCGCCTTTAGAAGCTGTGTCTGCTTGTACCGGAATATTCGGGTCGGGTGCATTTCCTGGATATCCGGGTAAGGTTTTGCTGGATAAAAAAACGGGTGCTAGCTATAATGCGCCGGGTGTGAATGGGCGCAAGTATTTGCTTCCTGCTATGTGGGACCCAAAAACGTCGAAGTGCAAGACACTCTTGTGAAATTATATATATTTGCCATAAAAGAAAAAGAAAAAGAAAAGGAAAGATATTGTAATATTATTTTGTAATATTTATTTGTTTATTCGATTTGGAAATTGTTTGTTTTACAATACTATACTAATATAAAAATTATAAAATTTTATCGAATATGTTTACGAAAAAAAGAGAAGTACGAGATAAATGGATATCTTTGGGTACCCAAACTAGAGCATATTGGGTCCATTGGACCTTACTTACCCGTTTGCCTATATATATATATATATATATATATATTTTCAAAATAAATATATTGGAGATTGCTTCGGATATTATTTAAATTATAAATGTAAAATATGAAATCTGAAATAAGTTGGAGTAAACTTCAATTACATCATTGTGTCTCGGTACAATTTCAACCTCTTAATACCTTAATATAGATCGGAAGGAGTATCAACCAATACTCATACTTAAGTCCTATTTGTGTTGGACTTTATTGAGACAATAACCTTCCTATACCATTAAATCTACCCATAAATGAAAGCAAAATAGATTATCTAAAGGGGAAAAAACAAAAACAAAAAAAAGTGAAAAATGTCTGAGCCCGGGTTCGAACCGGGGACCTCTAGTGTGTGAGACTAGCGTGATAACCGACTACACCACCCAGACATCTGTTCACAAATTGGCAAATGGGTTTTAGACAACAATCAACAAATAAAAAGAAAAGAATGAAATATTTGTCAAAACTTATTAAGAAAAAGATTATTCATATTCCAATTTGCTTTGCTTTATATATGAGAGGAGTCTATCGAACACAACTTCTTTACATTCATATAGTAGAAATAAGGTCGCATACACATCAATCACCATCATCTACAGATCACACTTATAAAATTACACTAAGTATACTATTATATATTCTATTTTTCTGGATTAATTAGTCATTTAACTCTGACAACTGATACGTTCTACCCAATACTAGTTAATCAGATCATATTAATCGAAAAAATATACATATAATGCTTTATTATTTTCTAACTATTGAATAAATGCAAACTGTTCATGTGGTATTAATTCTAGTTGACCAACCAAACAATCATCTAAAATGACACAAGAGTAAAGTTGGCACAAGTGAAAAACAAAATACTGGTCTCTGTTTTAATTTACACAAGGAATTTAAATATTACACTCCTAATCTCAATTTACGTGGGATTGTTTCATTTTAAAATTCTCTCTTTCATTCTAATTAAATTCTGGAATCAGTCAAATCTCATCATATAATAATTTGGGACAGAGAGTACTACTTAGGAAATCAAACAATTTTTTTCATATATTGTTTAGATAACAAACAACAATTGACACTTATGTCACAATCATAAATAAGTTGTGAACGACTATATGAATCTTCACTAATCATTTTTTTATTTAAATTCCACTTATATATTATATAAATAATCGAAATTAAAATACTGTGATTTCTGAAACTTTTGTGTAGATTCTAATTATCTAAATATTATTTTATAAAAAAATAAATCAAAAAAATTGAATTTTAAGTCAGTATAGTTGGAAGTTCATTATTTAAGAACAAAGCGTCAAGTATGTGACTTTGGGCTTCGAAATCCCAAAAAGCTCATAACAATGGGCTATAATGGGCATGTCCATTGGACGGTTGTCTAAGATCCAGAGATTGGGCCATTTCTACTTTTGCTCTTATTTTGTGTGATCTTTAATTTTTGTTTCTCGATGTACTTAATGTTTTTGCGGGATATAAATTTATATTTTCGTATCATCGTGGGATATAAGTTATATTTCTGTATTATAATATATCACAAGTTATGGATCCACATTCTTAAAGAACTTATATGTCCACCTAGGCACAAGTTCCATTGCTAAATAGGGCTGCTTAGACTGACCGGGCGGATAATTTTACTTAATGGTTTGGTCTATAGGATATCGGTTTTTATATTTACTAATCCGCTAGCTAACCTATAAGATATCGATTGGTTCGATAACGGATAGCACTTATCGGGCGGTTATCGGATGGTGTATCGGTCAATCTCTACCATTTTTTCTCCATGAACATACCTTAAAAAATGACTTCTTCCACTATTTTAAATGGAATTAAATTATAAAATTCTTCTATATTACAAAAAATATAGATTAATAGTAATGTAATCAGAGGCGGAGGCAATGTTAGGAGTTTGGGGTTCAAAATTAATTTTGTTTGGGGGTTCACATGTTAATATACATATATTTATTTAATTTTCTAATACAAATATAGGGTCTACGAAAAGCTAGTAGATTCGTTCGAACCCATGAACCCCCCACCTAACTCCGCCTGTGAATGTAATAGTTAATAACGAAAAAGTAAATAGGCTTTCAAATTTGGCTTTAAGGCTTTAGGACTAACAATATATAATTATACTAGTAACGAAAGCCCAGGCGCTGCCCGGGCCCAACATTAACAAAGTTATATTGTTATTCTCTCCGTCCCATATTAGATGAGAATCTTACTAAAAAAAAAATTTCATATTATTTGAGCACTTATTAAATTAGGATAGAATTAATTAATTCTTTTCCATTTTACCCCTACAATTAATATGACCATTCCTATATTGTATGTGTATTTTTTGTAACTCATTTCAATGTGCATTGATATAAAGAAAGGGCAAAATGGTGAAGTCTTCCAATGTATTAATGATTTCTTAATCACCGTGTAAAGTTGGAAGTGCCCATCTAATATGGGACGGAGGGAGTATAGTTTATGTATTGTTATAAAAATAGTAAAGATTGTTATAATATATTTTGCTCATAAGTGAGCTAATATAGAAACTTATTTGTCATTTGTCTTTTTAATTTCAATTTTAAATAGCAAATAAATGTAGCGATAAGATTGAGGGTAGAAATGAAGCATATCTTTCTAAATTTAAGTAAAAATAAACAGAGTAGAAGTAACATTAGGGTTATCGATAGGACGATTCATTCGGGTATTTTTTTAAAAATTATATCATTCAATTTTTTGGCTATTTTATAATGTATAACCAAAATTAAAATTTTAAAATCATCCCAATCCTAATATATGTGACACAAGCAGTACAAAAATTAGTCTTTTTTTTGTTGTCTTGTAGATATTTTAAGTTATTATTTATTGTAAATTATAGTACTTTTTATTAAAGTTTTTAATAACATATGTTACTTTTTATGTTTGAGAGTTAAACCAACTTTTTTTTATATGTGTTTTGTCATTTTCCATTTTCAAAAACTAATACTCTCTCCATTTCATTTTATATGTCATTTATTTTTATAAATATATTGGTTATTCCCTCTTCTTATGTCATATATTATGAAATTTGAGAAGTTATTGAAATTTTTATATGATTGTAAAAATATTTTAAATTGTTAGCTATTGTGATTTGTAGTACCTTTTTTTACAGAATTTTGAAAATAATATTTATTACTCTCTTTGTTCTAATTTATGTGGCACATGCAAAATTTCAAATATTAACTATTTTTTATATGTCTCTTTACTATATTAAGTTGTTAATTATTGTATTTTATAGTACATTTTGAACTTAATTTTTAAAGAATATATGTTATTTCCCATGTCCCAATTTATGTGGCATTAATTGATAGATTTGTTGGAGTCGAGCGAATTTTTTTGTTAATTATTGTAATTTATAGTTTCTTTTTCGTCAATTTCAAACAATATACGTTTATCATATAATCCATTTTATGTGGTACCAATAGAATTTAGAGAGTCAATTATATTTTTTATATAACTTTTAAATATTTAAGCTATTAATTATTGTAATGTATAGTATTACTTATATTATTTTTGAATATATATGTTACCTTTTTTATCCTAATTTATATGGCATTGATAGAATTGAAAGTGTCAAATAATTGTTAATTATTGTAATATAGTATGTAGTACTTTTTATGTAGTTTTTACTATTTTAAAGCATACTAAGTATAGTATTACTTATATTATTTTTGAATATATATGTTACCTTTTTTATCCTAATTTATATGGCATTGATAGAATTGAAAGTGTCAAATAATTGTTAATTATTGTAATATAGTATGTAGTACTTTTTATGTAGTTTTTACTATTGTACTATTATATTATACATTATATATTACTATTTTTTTTTAGTAGATAAGTGTGAATGTGAGGGTATTTTTGAAATACCCAAATACCCTCACCTTGACACTTATGTTCAACCCTCTCCTTTTTTTTGGTGCCATGTGTCAAAAGAAAAGTGAATTTTATTCACTCTTCTTATATAGTAATATTATGAAAAAAATATTAATTGAGGTTAATATACCTAAGTTAAAATTGTAAGGATGGTAACTCTTAACGGATTAATGGTTAATCCGATAAGGAAATTGAATAATCCACCCCACACTAATAAGCCATAATTATAAAATTTTAATCCTTTCATCAACCGTTTATTCGATAATCCAATACCAATAAAATAATTTTGCAGTTGACTTATCGATTACGATTCGATTTTGAACATCCCTATTGCTAAGGGAGAAAATTAAAGAACAACTTAAAGAGAAAACCATGCACTAAATACTAGGAATCATCTTACGTGAATAGTCGATAATGGGCTTATGCTAGTTGAGATACTTGTTTTTCAATTGATCGTTGGTAAGTTTGGTCTAGCACTACAAAATATCTATCGTATCGTATCTACGGAGCCATTAAAGAGAAAAAGACTTCTCATTAGCCTTTTTATTTCAGATTTTCAGTTGACCTTGTACTGAACCATCAAAATAGGAATGGTGTTAATTTACAGGTTGTTTTTCTTTTTACTTAAAACATACTATACCCTTGAAAGGGAGAATTTTAATACCTCAATTGATTGTCTGAACTATCACCTTGTTAATGAGAGCTCAATTCACCATGTTCTAATCCCCTTCCCTTATCCGTAATTTTTTTTTTAAAAAAAAACCTTAAAACTTTTACATTAACTTTTTCTAGACCTTTCTTTGCGGGAATCCTTTATACCTCTTAGCTTGTTAAGATTGAGTATCGCCCTATAACACAACACGACATGTACATATTTTTTTTTTAAAAATAAAATCTAGCACGTGAACAATTAAAAAAAACTTGTATTTTCCCTTTCCGTTCACATTTTCAATATTTGCAAATTACAACTACAATGGTTTGCACAAAATGTTGAACTGCTATTATCCAAAAAATGTCAGTTGACATAGTCGCTCATAAATTTTAGTGTAAATAGGTTCGATGCATGGCCCCACCATTTGTGTGATCGATATTTAATATTATAGGAGTTCGGATATTTCGCACACAATATATATATATATATATAAAAAGCAGTATGTTGATATTTTTAATCAGAAACAGAGCTTTTAAAATTAAATAGTTCAATCAATTTTTCAATAAAAATAAGGCAGTCTTTCCTGAACAAAACAAGGAACAGAACTAGTAAAGAGGCTCGTGAGTCGTGGGGCTACGGAATTAAAAGAAGGGAAAAAGGACAAATGTACTCCCGAACTATCGTAAATAGTATGTAGATACCCTCCGTCATATTTTTGGGACATTGATGCCCCTGTCGTCCAAAAACTAGAGCATATATGCCCTTCACTCTAACGGAAGACTAAATAGGGACACGTGGCACAATCTTATTCGTCGATCCGATATTTAATAAATGTCGGATCTGTGGATAAGATTATGACACGTGTATATCCGTTAGTATAAATGGTATATATGCTCTAGTTTTTAGATGGCAGGGGCACCAATGTCCCAAAAGTATGACGGAGGGTATCTGCATATCATTTACGATAGTTCGGGGGTATATTTGTCCTTTTTCCCTTAAAAGAATGAGTTTGGTTATAGCTTCTATTACAATGTTGTTGAAGGTGACGTTTGTCCATAAATTTTGAATTAAATTTTAAAATTTTATTTTTGAATATCTATTTGATATGAAACTTAATCAAATTCTTAAAATATGATCTTCAAATATTTTCAATTTTTCAAAAAATTAGTCCACATAAGTTTTTGCGTTAAATTGATTTTCACCATAAAAACATCAATTTTTTCTTCAAGTGAAATACATGTTTAAATGCAAGTTAAAAAATTCAAAATTTCAATTTCAACTTTAAAATTTATGACGAAACTGGAGCTATCCGTCCGCTCTTCTAGGTTTGATGTTACATTCTTAGCACCTTCTTTTGATATTTTTGTTTCTTTTCAATTTTTTAAAGCATGATCATTAAGTGCCTTTAATTTTTCTTCTCTCTTATTGGAGGTTCTTAGCACCATCATTTTAGTTGGTGGGTCTTTTTGTATTTGCATTATCGACCTAATTTGTAATTTCCCTTGTTTCTTTTATTTGATTTTTTGTGATCTCCATATCACGTATGTTCATGTTACTTTTCTAACAATCGTATTCATAGGCGGCTAAGGATAAAACACCACAAACAACTACTCTATTAAATTTGACATAATTTAAATTGACATGTGCACTTTAAGAAGAAAAAGAAATATCATAAAACTTGTGGATTATAATATAATAGTATGGTTATAAAATTTTCTTACTAAGTATAAAACGACAAAGGCAAAACTAATTATCTTACAAATTTAGAAATACATTATTATTTTTTAAAAACGATTAAAAAGAAAAACATGTCATAATTAAACTAAAAAAACAGAAAGTAATAAGTGCATAGGTTGATACTATTGTTTTTAGGTGTGTGTAAAAATCAAATCGAACAAAATACTATTGATTCATTGCTATTGAGTTAACGATTTTTAATGATTTTATTAAAAAATTATCAGATAATCAATTCAATTTTACTTTTTAATAATGAATTATTGGATAAAGTATCTTATAATAGATTCGAACAATTTGAACGGTATGAAAATAGTTTTGTTTCCTTATTTAGTTATAAAAGTCTCACGCCTCAATTTGTAATCGAGTCATGATCAACATTCAATGATTTAACTTGACCGAGTATTTAATTTTCTCTTGCATCTTAAAATAAATAAATTATGTGCACCCCCAATGCAAAAAAAAATCTTAAAAAAGAAACTTAAATATAATTTGATAAAAGTATAAAATAATTCTAAAACTGCTCAACCTCTCTTTTATGAAATGATAACAATTTATGTCAAGATAAAGATATTTTTTTAAAGTAAAATTTAGAAATAGAAAACATAATAGATATAATATAGTTTCGATAATGATCCTTCATAGCTATAGGTTCGTTTACTATGGAGGCCCTGATTTGTATATTTTACGCCATTTGTATATTTCGCTTGTCCGTTTGTATATTTTGCTTGCAGATGTACAAATAGAATAAGTAAATAAATTTCGTATATACATTTTAGGAATTTTTCAGAACTCTGTTTGTATATTTTACTTGCCCGTTTGTATATTTTGCTTGCGGATATACAAATAGAATAAGTAAATAAATTATGTATATACATTTTGGAATTTTTCAGAACTATGTTTGTATATTATACAAACAAGATAATTTATTGTGATTTTTTCATAAATCCTATACAAATAGCTAGGGTAAGCATATACAAATTAAAATTAGAAATTTATACAATCAGATATCAGATTATACAAAATTCTAATTTATACAATCAGACGAATTGTACAAAATAAACAAATAGCAAAATTTAAGAAAATTATAACTACAAATCATAATTTTCCAAAATAATAGCTATAACATTTAATATCATTTAAATATCTTTCCATTCTTTTTTTTTTGGGCAAAGTTTATTACAAACATGGAAATCATAATTCAATTGGCACTTGCCTATAAAGTCTTTAGCAAGAAAATGATAGACACATTAAATACAATATCCGCTGATAATTATCATGGATCTTTCATATTCAGTTTTTTTAATTATTTTTTAAAAAAAATTCTCAGCCGATGCTTAGTATTCCCTCTGTTCGAATTTATTTGTCAAATTTTAATTTGATACATCTATTAAGAAAATAATAATTAGTATTGTAAGTTTACCATTTTGTCCTTATTAACTAATAGGGCT
Source organism: Solanum tuberosum (assembly GCF_000226075.1). Classification (NCBI taxonomy): domain Eukaryota; kingdom Viridiplantae; phylum Streptophyta; class Magnoliopsida; order Solanales; family Solanaceae; genus Solanum; species Solanum tuberosum. Next base: position 232,410 of record NW_006239353.1, read on the forward strand.
CCAACATATTTACTTACTATATTTTTGAAATACATTAAATTAATGTAAATAAATTGAGGGTATAATAAGAAAAATAAATATACTTTCTTAATTTGTCAAAAATAACAAGTAAAAGTATGAAATCAAATTAGAAAATATTTTACAAGTAAAACTGAACGGAAAGAGTAAACAAAAAATTAGTTACACTAGGGCTCAAGTCCTACATTGTGTGAAAAAACATTTTCGTACAAAAACAATTTCGTACTCAAAACTCAAATCCAAAAATCGAAACTCATAACTAAAAAAAAAAAAAAAAAAAAAAATAAATTTA
>NW_006239353.1:232870-253833 GCF_000226075.1 Solanum tuberosum
AAAAAAAAAAAAAAAAAAAAAATTAAATTTCCCATCCGGTGTTCAATACCCACATTGGAGCCCGACTAAATCCAGATTCACTCCGAAATGAAAAAATGTTTACTGCTACCTCAGAACTACCACAACTCTTTTAATTGATAATTCTGTTCTTCATGCCATTGACTAGGAAGTTACAAGTGGACGGATATGTCATAGAATATACCAGCTCAAAAAAGTTTTAAGACGATTTTCATTTTTCCACATATCTCTTTCTTTATTTAGCACATAAATGTGGTTCTATTCATTTACAATTCCTAATACTCCACGGTCCAACTTATACAATTCACTTTTCTTTTAATCAATTAAAAAAATGATACATTTCTATTGATTTTAAAATGTTTATTTTATACTTAATGAAATAATTTATAGTTATATAAATATAGTTATAACTTAGTCCATCTGTTTACTTTTACTTGCCTCTTAAATAAATTTTTTCATGTTATATCCTCAACATTAAATACATATTTTCCAAGACATCATTTAATAGTGAATAATTTGGTAAAATACCTATATCATTAATTATTTTTTAATGGATGTGTCAAGTCAAATTGTGACAAATAAAAGTGAACGGAAGGAGTATTTAAGATCACAAATTTCAAAAAAAAAATCTTTCTTAAATTTTAGTCAAATCAAACTAAGTCATATAAATTGAAACAAAGAAAATATATAATTTTCACTGCATATGACAAAAAGGCTTTGCTTATATTGACTTGTACAGGAGGCTTTTGTAACACCTTAACAAATGATACAATTCTCTTTAGGGTAGCTCCCCACCCCCACCCACACACTACCTATTTGTAATATCTCTTATTAGACTCTAGAAATCATCTTGGTAATGTCACTTATTATGCATGGCCAAAGCTAGTAGCACGCATGCGTCAAGTTCTATAGATTTTGTTCAAATAGCGTATTTATATTAAAAAATTCATTAAATATGTATAAATATCTCATTCAAAACTCAAATTTTATTGTTTAAACTCATCTTTATAAAATTTCAAACCTATAAAATCAAAATTTTAATTCGCCTTTGCTCTTATTTAAAGTTTGGAAACGAGTTCAATATAGTTTTGAAATTTGACCAGTTATTTAATATGGAGAAGACAAGCTATCTCATTAGAAAGAGGACCAACAAATGGTTGGTAAAGTTGCCAAAATATAATGGATATTATATATTACTACTCCATTACTTTACTATTAATAACAAGGGAGGATATAATATAATATAAAGAAAATGGGGTTGGTGAATTGAAGACTATAGATCCTTTTGTTGTTGTTAGTCAAGAGATTCATAAGTTGGTGAAGTTGATGAAGACATTGTGACATCAACAATTTACCAAAATATAATTATGTACAAGAATAGTGACATCGCAAGAAAAATATTTCTTTTCTTTCAAAAATAAAGAGAGGTTCAACGTATGAGGTTGGTCAAAATTTTCGACTTCCTGTGTCACTTTGGACATTAATATCTTAAGCATAAAATTTTAAAGATATTATAAAAAAGTTTAGGCAAAGCAAAAAAAGTAACTCACTAAATAATAGTCTATATATATAGTGTACACATAAAGTGGAGCACTATGGTGAAAACTAAAAAAACTAAAAAAAATAGTAACAAAGAGGTTATTCATATTTGGGTATCCTATCCACAAGAAGGAAGAAAAAAGTTAAAAAGAAGAGGAAATACATGTAGACTAGAGTTCTAAAAAAAGGTGTATAAAATAGAGTTAGTAAATCATTAAATTACCAACTTTGATTACAATTTTATTTTTTTGGTAAACAAAGATAATATATTAGTTTAACTTAATATGCGTTATTACATAAAATGAATAAGCACTGCTAGGCGCTAGCTTTGTTCACATTAAATTATCAACTTTAATTACATATGACTAAGTTTCAAATTTTAAATGCATATTTATATTGCGTGAGTTAGTGCTTATTCACCTAATAAACTCACAATTGGCTCTTATGGTTTTTTAGGTAAATTAAATTATAAGCTGGCATTCAAATATTGATTACTCCTCTAATCCTCTTAGTTAAACATATATGTTAAGGGCCGACAACCCCCACCCCACCCCTTTTAAATTCAAAGGGTGGGACACACACTATACATATATACAAATTATAAACAAAAAAAGTAAAGCAAGAACTATAATATGGTTCATCTGAAATTCATTCGATTAAATGCAAACACACACTCTCACACAGAGGCAAATCTAGGTGGGTTTATAGGTTTGGACGAACCCACTAGTTTTTCATAGACCCTATATTTGTATTAGAAAATTAAATAAATATATGTATATTAACATGTGAACCTCCCAAAAAAATTGATTTAGAACCCCAAGCTCCTAACATTGGCTCCACCTCTACTCTCACAACACTCACTATCTTTTCTTTTGATTTGCGTAGTTTAATTTGGAGAAAAATTAATATAATTTATATAAAAAGTACTTAAGTCACAATTTTAATATTATAAAAAAAAATTAAAAAAAAATTAAAAATTTATAATTTAAAAAAAAAATTTTGATCTTCAATTAATAGTAACTAAAACACATTATAGGCAAAAACAAACATAAATATTTGAACTCCTTTAGCTCTTTCATATTTTTAGATTTTCTTATGTATTAACGATTTTTATTGAAAATTCTGGCTCCACATGATGTGATTGGGTTGGGTTGGTGAGCATGGTGTTAAGTTTGCTTCTTTCCTTTTTTTTTCTTTTTCTTTGTTTTCACCTTTTTTTTTGTTTTTAGCTTTGGTCAAAATTATTTGACGATTTCAAGTATTCAGAAAGATGGCAATTATTATAAACTTGTAGTGCATGTTTTTCTTCTCATGGTAAATGGTAAATGGTAATTCGAGTTCAGTTTCCTTGGATAGAAGTTTTATATATTTTTTATTTTAATATTAGAATTTATTTTCTCATTTCCTTTCGTTCAGATGTGATTTTAGGTACAGTAAATCCTAAAGTTAGAGCCCTTATTTTTTAGGTTTCCATTTTCTATCAATAGGCTATATTTTTTATTTATCTTTTTTGGTTAATTATCACTAAAAGAAAATAGTTAACTAATTGATCAGAAAGAAGGCCCCTAAATTAGTAAGTAAATTTTAGAACAAATACTGAATCAATTTTTAGTACTTAGATCGAACAAATATTCAATCTACTATCAACTTTTAAAATCATGTTATATTATTTCAAAATTTAATATTGTTTTTATTTAAAACCCACTTGTTCAGACATTTGCTACAACGTAATATATGTCTTTTTAACAATTTATTATATAAAATATGTCAACTAAAAAATATAAAATTGATTATTCAAAACACAAAAAGAGAAGAGTTGAATATTTGATACAATGGTAAAAAAAAAGAAAAAAGCACTTGATCATATTAGTGAGACATTCAAATCTTGATCTCATTTATATATATGAAATTTATATCATTTTTTCTTTTGACAAAAGAAATAAAATAACCAAGGCTTCTCGTTAAAACTTAACTTTAGACCCCCAATAATATAAGGCTGCCACGCTTCCGCTTGCTCTAAATAAACACTTCTGAATATTTTTAAATTTCTTGTAATTTAAAATTAAAATTTGAATATAAAAAAAAACATATTTAGAATAATTTTGAAATCCTTTCTCAAAAATTCAAAACCTAAAACAAGAAGAACAAAAGATGAGAATTTTTCACCATCTATTTGTTTGTTTCACCTTTCCTCTCGAAGCAATTGTATCAATATTGCACCTTCTAATATTTTGAGTTTAAAATTCTTCTTTATGTTTTGAGATTTTCTTTGTGAGAACACTCGTCTCATCGATTTTTTTTCTCATTTTTTTGTGTTGAACATTGAGATTTATGCAAAGCACTTTAATTGTTGATTAACATCATGAGGAAGGTATCATATTGACTTTTAGTTGTTATGAATTGATTTTTACATCGATTGTGGGGTTCTTTTCTACATTTGAATGATCGTTCCTTGCTATGACGAATGCTCGATCGATCTAGCCAAAACCATCTCGTTAGCTTTTTGAGTCACCCCAAGATCTTTGACATTTTACACTTGACTTTTTTTTTCTTTTTTCCCAACATCAGAAACTGGTAGAAGTCCTTTTCTTATGCTGCAACATTCACAATTCCACTTCTCCTCAAATTAGACTAGTCTACATTGTTTTACCTTCATATCTTTGAAATCGAATTTCTTAATTGATTTCATTTTTTATCATGTTTAAATTTCAATACAAATAAGTAAATATATTTTTAATTATGGATTGAAACATAAAAGAGTGAGCATAATTACAGAAAAAGAAAATTTCATCATGAAAAAATCAATCCAAAATAACAAAAGACAAGAAAACATTCTCTTTCAAGAAATACAATCCAATTTTTCTTTTTTTCATTCTTTTCCTAAAAGTGAAGGAAAAGAAAACCGGAGCTCTAATCAACTTGAACACATATATAATTGTTTTCATAGAAAGAAATATAAAATTTCGTAAGTAGCTAAGTGAGTGTTTTTTATAAGAAAGTATTGAAAGAAGAAAATACTTATTTTAAAGGATGGTATTTCACTTTGTTAAGTTTAATTAGTATATTTTAAATCAAAATGAGATTTTTAAGTAGGTGTGCATAGACTTTGTAGCAGTCGAAATTGAGTAACATATATTTTTCCTAAAATACCCTTTACCTAACTATTGTCCACTTGTACCATTCTCTCCTTCCTCCTTCCAACCACTTCCCCATACACAAAAACCTCCTTATAAAACCCCATTCCATTTGCTCCCTCTTCTTCAGGTACCCATCCATCTCTCTCTCCATAACAAAAGAGGTGCCCAAAAAGAGAAAATTACACTTCATAAACTCTCACATTTGTGTTTCTTCACAAAATAGCAATGGCTCTTTCAAGTACTAGCACTACCAACTCTCTTCTTTCCAACAAATCTTTGGTTCAAAATCAACCCCTTTTGCCTTCTCCTTTAAAGAATGCATTTTTCTCCAACAACTCAACCAAAACCATTAGATTTGTTCAACCTATCTCAGCTGTTCATTCATCTGATTCTAACAAAAACCCCATTGTTTCCGATAAGCCCTCCAAGTCTTCTCCACCGGCGGCCACTGCCACCACGGCTCCGGCTCCGGCTGTGACCAAAACTGAATGGGCTGTGGATAGCTGGAAATCTAAGAAGGCGCTTCAACTACCGGAATACCCAAATCAAGAGGAGCTTAGATCTGTTCTTAAGACGATCGATGAGTTCCCTCCTATCGTCTTTGCTGGTGAGGCTAGGAGCCTTGAAGAACGCCTTGGTGAGGCTGCTATGGGAAGGGCGTTTTTGTTACAAGGAGGAGATTGTGCTGAGAGTTTCAAGGAATTCAATGCTAATAATATTAGGGATACTTTCAGAATCCTCCTTCAAATGGGTGCTGTTCTTATGTTTGGCGGTCAGATGCCTGTGATCAAGGTTAAATCTTTTTTTCTCTTCTACCATTTTTTTTGGCTTTTGTGTCTCTCTCTGTGTTTTAATTTGATACTCTATTTAAAATATTTCTATTAGATTCTTGCTTGTTTGTTGTTCCTGTAAGCTTTTAACTTTATATGTACTTTTTAGGCTATTAGATTGCTTAGATTAAGTGGGATTTTGGTAAAATGAATATATATGGTAAGGTACCTTTTACAATTGTACCACATGTGGATCTAATTTAAAATCTTGCTGGAAATGAATCTTACTTGATTCCTGGCATGACTGTTTTTATCATACTCTGTTTTTATCGTTTACTTATTTGTCGATTCCATGTTTTAAAGTGATTTATGTTCAAGTATATGCCTGTATTAAGCAAGATCCTTCCTTGGGAATTTTGGTATAGGTTGGAAGAATGGCTGGGCAATTTGCAAAGCCAAGATCAGATTCATTTGAGGAGAAGGATGGTGTAAAGCTGCCGAGTTACAGGGGAGACAATGTCAACGGAGATGCATTTGATGTCAAGTCCAGGACTCCTGACCCCCAGAGGCTGATCAGGGCCTATTGCCAATCTGCAGCTACTTTGAATCTGTTGAGGGCTTTCGCTACTGGAGGATATGCTGCCATGCAGAGGATCAATCAGTGGAACTTGGATTTCACAGAGCATAGTGAGCAGGGTGATAGGTATGCACCAACTTGTATCACTTCTATTATGCACTTGACTAGGGAATTACTGAATTTTTCCTATCACTTACAAAATACATCATAAATGCGAAGAAGTTTTCTAAAGAGCTTAGTACCATATTGGATATAAAAGGTGCTCTTTTGTGCATGCTATACAGGACTAGCTAATAAGTGATCTCCATTTGCTAACTAAGATAGTTCTTGTTGAGTGGTTAGTTTTGTGGGTTAATAGTGCAACTTTTGACATGGTAGGTACCGTGAACTAGCTAGTAGAGTGGATGAGGCCCTTGGTTTCATGACTGCAGCTGGACTTACAATGGACCATCCTATTATGAAAACCACTGAGTTCTGGACATCTCATGAGTGCTTACTCTTGCCCTATGAGCAGTCACTAACACGTCGGGATTCAACTTCTGGCCTTTACTATGATTGCTCTGCTCATTTCCTTTGGGTTGGAGAGAGAACCAGGCAGTTGGATGGTGCCCATGTTGAGTTCTTGAGAGGAATTGCCAACCCTCTCGGTATTAAGGTGACTGCAGTGCTGTACTTTAAATTTCTCTTTTTTCTTTCTATGAATGTTGAATTTGGGGGCTTACGAGAATTTGTGTTGCAGGTGAGTGACAAGATGGACCCAAGTGCATTGGTCAAGCTCATTGAGATTTTGAACCCACAAAACAAAGCTGGAAGGATTACAATAATTACCAGAATGGGAGCAGAAAACATGAGGGTTAAACTTCCTCATCTTATCAGGGCAGTCCGAAGTGCAGGACAAATTGTGACTTGGGTATCTGATCCTATGCACGGAAATACCATCAAGGCTCCTTGTGGTCTAAAAACTCGACCTTTTGATTCCATCAGGGTAAGTATTCGCGCCAGGTTCAGAAATACCTTAATTTGTCATATCCTTGTATCAATTTTCTTAAGGTCAACATGATAAGCATAATTTACTAGGCAACTCATATTGGACAACCCTTAAATTAGTAAAATAGTTCTTAAAGTAAATTGCATAGTTCGCCTGCACTGATCAATAATTGCACCCAATAAAGTGGTGCACTCTCATAATTCATTTTGGTCACTCAGAAAATCAAAGTATAAGTTCTAGTATGATACATTCATTGCACTTGGGGGTTGCTCAATGGGTCCACTCCCTTGAACTACTCTCATCATTTGATAAGCTGAATGATATGGATCTTCCAACCATATATGGTGAGACTGTAGGTAGCTAATAGAATGCAAGACTAGGACTAAAAACTAACAACAACAAATAAAAATTGTGTAATCCCACATGTGGGGTCTAGACTAAAAACTAGTAGTCAATTTAATAAGGTTTTTTCATTGTGATACAAAATGGATTAGTTGACCATCAATTATGAGAACATGGGTATCTGTTAGGAAGAAGGGTTGTTATTTCTTGGCAAGATCATGATTAAGAAAGTGAGCATGGTGGGTTGGTGGAGCTTGGAAAGTTTTTCTTCAGTGAATCAGTCAACAAAATATATATATTTTCTATACTGATGGTGGATTTAGAAAATGTAAGCAACTACTTTAGTAGGTTTGGTTGTTGTGTGTCCCTTTCGATGAGTTTGATTATCGGGCCCCAATTTTTTTTTTTAAATGAAAACCTTTTTTATTGCTATGTCCTTCAAAAAATTGATTGGAAGTTTGAGATCCTATGTTACAGTTGCGAATACAGTAAAACAAAGCAAATATCTCACATGACTCTTTTCTTGCAACAGGCCGAGGTAAGAGCATTCTTTGATGTTCATGATCAAGAAGGAAGCCACCCAGGAGGAGTTCATCTGGAGATGACAGGCCAAAACGTCACAGAGTGCATTGGTGGATCACGAACTGTGACCTTTGATGATCTGAGCTCACGTTACCACACCCACTGTGATCCTAGGCTCAATGCATCTCAATCCCTTGAGCTCTCGTTCATTATCGCAGAACGTTTGAGGAAAAGGAGGCTCGGATCGCAAAGCGTTTTAGGGCAATAGATATTTGGAAATGTTCAAGTACTGCCTTTTTCTATTTACTTCTTCACTTATATTATGAATGTTTGTATTAAAAATTGTATTTTCTTAAATCCTATTTGGAGGATATATGTTATGTTTGCGCTACGTGCATACTGAAATTGTTTTAATGTAATGAGAGTTTGGTGAGACTAAGCAATAAAGCAAGGAAGTTACTCTTATATCTGTCTACTAAATTTATTTTTATTTGACAAGTGTGTGCATAGTGTATAGTACCATCAACTCGATATTCTTTTAGTACTTTTTTTTTCCTCTAATAATTGAATTTTTTTTCTATTTTTTGTTGGTGGGTTTGGTTGTTGGCATAGGCAGATCAAATGAGAATATGCCTTTCAATTATATGTTGGATTTGGCCACCTACTACTCAATCAAACATTTTTTATATTGAGATATATAGTGGTATTAATCTATTTTATATATTAACCTATGGATTCTTTCCACATATTCCTTACCTGTTTACCAAATTTGCAAGTCTTAGATTTCAGATGTGAAAATTGAATTTAAGTTTAAGTTTCTTTTTTTATCCCTCCTTAACAACTATCACTCCTTTTATTCTTTCCTTTTGGTGGTTTGAATTCACAATCTCAATGTTAGAGATAAAGTATGAGTTACCATCTAAGCAATCCCTTTGTCAATTTAAATGAGTGAGTGGAAAAACACTATTAGAGTACCTATTTTTTTCAATTAGAAGTTAAGGCAAAAAAGTTGACTATAAATTAGGAGCAAGATGTCTTACATCAAATTATCAAATACAAAACACTCGTATAAATAAAGTTGTGAATAATATGCATCATTTACAGAAGATGTTATAATTTACTTGTCCAGTATATATGAATAAATTTTCACTATTACTTATTATTTTTAGCATAATAAGAAAATATAATTTTTTTCTTGTTTTACCTTCAAAATTAACAACTTATTTTCTATATCATTTCTCAAAACGTAAAACTACATATTAATTAATATGCAAATTGTAGTAAAACATTCATATTAATCATTATTTCTTAATAAGAATTTAAAGTGAACAAATAAAAATTAAATAAACATGAGAAATAAAAAACAACATTTATAAGCAGATATCCCAGAATTTATATATATTTAAGCATTTAAAACACATGAGACACCTACATCCACTCTGCCACACACATGGAATAAATATCTATATGTACCATCTACAAGTATAACAATAATGTCACATGTTTTCTCAATCAATTAAATTCTGAAAAATTCGAATTATTTATTTTCTTAATACTTGAGAAAATAATTAACTAATATATGCTTAAAGTGATTTTTTTTTTTCAAATAGAGGGGTAATAATTAATCATCTTTCAACTTACTGTAAATATATATGTGTCAAATGCAATACATTGTTTAAGATATACAATTGAGAAAAGAAATAAAGTGACAAATAAAGTTGTTTCAAATTTTCAAAAAAATACTTTAATTATGGGGGTGTTTTGTTGCTCTTTTAATTATGGGAGTGTTTTGTTCATATGTCATAGAGAGTGTATGCACTCTTTTAAAGAGCGTGAACAACCTAAACTAATTAATATAATTTTAATTTTACAAATATTTTGTTATAAAATATATTTTCTTGTTTTTCTTATTATTTTAACCTTTTTTCCCTTATTATTTTTCCCATTTTCTTTCATATTTCTTCTTCAAAAATTCATTGTCATCTCCATTGAAACTCCTCATTTTCAATGTCAATTTTTATCACAACTCCATCCTCCTTCTTTTACTACTATTAGTTTAACTCTCTTCAATTTTAAAAACTTTATCTAAATATTTTTTTTTACATTTTGAACTATTTGATAAACCCATTAGATTTCAAGATGATTAAGATGTATCATTTATTTATTTTATTCGAATTTCAATCAAGCTTCTTTCAATTTTTGGAGAATTCACTGATTGTTTCAAAATTATCATTTTCTAATTTTGAAGTTACATGAAAAGGAGATAAATTAATTGATGATAACTTCAAAATTTTAAATTTACTTAGAAAAATAATTAGATTTGTTATCAATAACTCAACAAGGTCTAGAAAATAATATTGTATTAAAGAAATAATCTTACTATTAAGAACGGATGTTTGCTAAAGAAAAAGGAAGAAAAAAAGGGGAAAAAATGTGGGAGGGGCTCAGCTTGAATGTGAGTGGAGGTGAGGGTGGTATGTGAAGGAGAAGAAGAAAGAGAGAAAGAAAATGGAAGGAGGGGGTCAGCTTGAACGTCGGGCTGGGAGTGGAAGGTGAAGTGAAATTTAAATTTTATTTTTTAAAAAAATAAAAAAGTAACAAAGAAAAAATTGATAAAAAAAATTATAATGAAATATATATATATTTTAAATTAAATTAACACGTATCACGTAATAATTGGTGTGTGATAACATTTATTTTTTAAAATCTGAGATTAGTCAAAAAATAATGTAATAATATCAATTCAAAATTATTTAAGAATAATAAGACACTAACATAATTAACATGTCTTTTTGAAAAATTCTGAACAACTTCAAATGTTACTTTATGTCTTTTCTATATACAAGTCCTTTTGAAACAAAACAAGATATCCAATTCAACAGGATGTAAAACACATAAGATACATAAGCTAAAAGAGAAAAAGATATACACTATTAGTTGGTGTGTTCGTGACATGAATATATTATAAGCGAATTTAATGAATTATATACATTGACAAAAAAAATGTAAGAAACTTTTGCATTACCAAATATATTTTAATTTGTTATTATCTTCGTCTATTTTTAATTGTCATAGTTTCCTTCTATAGAGTCAAACTATAAATTTTTTGACTAACATCATATTGATATACAATTTTTTTTTTGCTGTTCAATTATAAAAAAATAAGCACTTTGATGAAGATTTATAGCATCATTCAAGTAAATACAGATTAAGATCGTAGAAACATGAGCTTGTGATATAGCTACACCTAATTCCAGACCGGTTAATGCAAGAAATAATAGTAACTTGGTCCCGGGCATCTACCATTATACCCACAATGATCGGTCATACTATTGCTATCCATAATGGAAAAGAGCATTTGCCTATTTATATAACGGATAGTATGGTAGGCCACAAATTGGGAGAATTTGCTTGAATCGATAGGCTTACCGGGCTTCTCTGTCTATTCAATTGATTTTGTTGCAGACTCTTTTCGTATAATTTTTTAATATCTAAATTTTTTGTTTAATATATCAAATTAAAGTAATCTAATTTAACTTTAAAAATTAATCAAATTGACTTTCGAAAAACGTAACATGACAAATAAAAGTGGACGAAGGAAGTATGTCTTTAATTAAAAATAATAACATATTATTAATGCACGTAATTATTTATTTCATTCTGTCAAATCTTATTCAAAAGCTTTATAGGTTGGAATTCTTGCCGTTTCAGAAACTTAAGATAATCCATAAGGCTTTTTTTTATTTTTATAAAGCATATTGTAAAATTTTCAAATTACTAAAATTGGATAACGCAACAATTTTGTTGGATGTGACACGTTTTTGCCACGCCTTAAGAAATCGAAAAGAGAGGATAAAATAAATAAATTTAGCAAAAAGGAGAAAGGAATAATCTAACGCGCTCGGCTTGTTGCTTAAGTTTTACGCGGCAGATTTAACAAACTATTGTATCGAATTCTGGAAATCTGAGTAGAAGAAAAATCCCCAATTGCAAATGCGACCAGAGTCATCGCCGATGGAAATTGACCAAACTGATCGGAGGCCGGCGGCTCTCGGTGACCTCCGCATTCTTCCCGACGAAATTCTGTGTTCCATACTGACTTATCTCACTCCTCGCGATGTCGCTCGACTTTCCTGTGTTAGCAGGTTCTTTCAATTCTCCAACTGATATTTTTTGCCAAAAACTTAGTCTTGTGTATTTTTTTTTTATGTTTTTGAATGTGCAATTTGTAATATAGTTTTCAATATTGGGTTGCTCAATAACTTTTGGATTGGAGCTCAATTTCTGCTAATTATATGTAGATAGGGACGAGTGTTAATTTTGAATTTAGCTAAGCTTTAATTCATTCAATTGCATGATTCGTTGCTTCTTCTAAAGTATCGGTTTTTGTTTAGTTTTTATTTGATTCCTCTGAATTAGTGGAATGTTGATCTTGTGTGAGCGATTCATTTCTTTTTTGCATACTAAATTAGTTTAGGAGAGAATTTTGGTTATAGCATTAGAGACTTGCTAAATTTAACTAGTAGATGACAAAAAGGACAGGTGTTTTTTCCTTGTTCTTACATAGGTGTGTTTAATATTTATTTGATTTCTATGATATAGTAGAATGTGCATTTTGTGTTGTTTTCGTGCAGCAGCTTAGGCTTCTCGATGTGTTTGTGTGTGCGTAGTTCTTTTTCTAGCACAAAATCAGTTCAATAGGGATTGTTGGTAACAAACAGTAGGAAATTTTCAAACTTTAAATAATAGATGATAAATGACTGATTATGCTGTTTCTTTTTTATCGTTTTCGGTTATCACTGGTCTATGGACGGGTAGATGCAAATAGTTTGCTTATTTCTTGTTGTGTGATCAAATTACCGTGGATTTACTTGTAAGAAAAAAAAAAGAAATATGATTTAATACTTTGATTATCTGCTTAACAAAGTTGCGGATGATAATGACGAAGTTACTACTTCTAATGGTTGTGCCACCTATAATCACTCTTAGAGTCAATAGGCCGAGCTTTTTGATTGGATATGATTTCCTGAGATACAGCTCCTTATTTGAAGTGCTGTCAGTGTCTTCCATTTTTCAGAGTAAGCCTAAGGGAAACCTCAGTGCCCACTTTTTCCCATACCTTCTTCAAATACTTACTGTTTTGCAGTGTGATGTATATACTATGCAACGAGGAGCCCCTATGGATGAGCTTATGCATTGATATTGCTGATCGTCAGCTTCAGTATAAAGGCTCCTGGAAAAGAACAGCCCTGGATCAGTATGGTTATTCATAGTATTTTCTTCTGCAATGTAGTTACCCTTCATTGACTAGATTCAAGTTCTCTGACAGTCAGCTCATTGTATTTTCCCCGTTGATGTAGATTGAATGTGACTTTCGAAAATAATGAATCCTGCCAGAAACCGCTACACTTCAATGGTAATATATATTGCTATTGGTTTGTTGGATATTCTTCAACTCCGCAATGCTACTGTACATAATATGCTAATGGAAGCTTAACTTTGCAGGATTCAACTCTTTATTCCTTTATCGTAGATTATACCGGTGCTATACATCATTGAATGGATTTTATTATGATACCGGAAATGTTGAAAGAGCGAAGAACCTTTCTATAGATGAGTTTCGTGATAAGTATGATGGACAGAAACCGGTATGGTGTTTGCAACTTATAAATGTTTTTGAAGCACATGGAGTAGTTGTTAGATTGTTGATAATTTGTTAGATTGTCTTTGTATTTGCTATCTTTTGTCAAATAAAATCTGTGATAAAATTATGTTTCAGTGTGCATCATTTCAAGTCATTTTACCTCCTTCCCTTTGAACATACTGTCTTTGTCAAACTATGTCATATATTCTCTTCTCTAAGCCGCCCCACAATTGTGTCTACTTTGCTTAAAGGGACACCTTTACTCTATTATCTTTAGCACTGATTGAATCTCTTAGTAACAGAAATCAATGTAGTAACCACTCGAAAACTAACTTAGTTTTATGCTAAGTTGCACGGATTCTTCACTTTCGATGCCGCACCCGTGTCGGATTCTCCATAAATACACTATTTTTTGGAGAATTCGACACGCACCCGTTGGCATTTTTGAAGAGTCCGAGCAACATAGGTTTTATGTCACTTTTGGACCCATTTCTAGTTAACTACTAACATGTCAAGTGTTACTTATAGTTGTTCCCAAGTCAAAGCAGAGATTTGAATAGATGAAGGTAGAATCTACTGTCTTGTAATTATTAGTTTTACATGTGTACCAGAAAACAAATCACTTACTGATTCTTACTTATCAAAAGAAAATTATATAGTGATTCTTGCTGCTACTTGTTGTTTTTTCTCTTCTCCTTTATTTTTGCTCCGTCTTTCCCTTCCTTTTCTTTCTTATATACATTGAGTTCATCAACTTATCCCAAGGATTCTTATAGCTAGATGCCAACTAGCTTAGGGTTGAGGGTTAGTTGATTGATTGATATACACTGGATCTTTCTCTTTAAGTCTACTTGGCATTTCTAGCATTTGACCAATGTTGTTCATGTGTCATTCTTGAAAAAGGGGAAAAGAAATGGCCTTAATCTGTCTGAACCTTTTTTATGTGCTGATAGCTTATGTGCATGGTTTTCTTGATAGACATGTCATGTGAATATGTCATGATCTTTTTCTCAAAAATGAATATGTTATGATCTTCACCAAGCTTATTGCTTCACTATAACAGGTTTTAATTGGTGGATTAGCCGACACTTGGCCTGCAAGGACTACATGGACAACAGAGGAGCTTTTAAAAAAATATGGAGATACAGCATTTAAATTATCTCAAAGAAGTCGCCACAAAATTAGGATGAAACTGAAGGACTATGTGTCATATATGAAAGTTCAGCATGACGAGGATCCTCTTTACATTTTCGACGAGAAGGTTCCTTTCCAATCCTGCTGTCCTCTCTGTACAGTTCTCCGACAACAGATTGTTCTAATTTGAATTACTTTCTCTCAGTTTGGGGAAGCTGCACCAGAGTTGTTGAAGGAGTACACTGTTCCAAATATGTTCAAAGAGGACTTCTTTGATGTGCTGGACATGGACCAGCGACCTTCCTTCAGATGGCTCATTATGGGACCAGAGAGGTCTGGTGCCTCTTGGCATGTTGATCCATCCCTAACTAGTGCTTGGAATACACTTCTATGTGGCCGTAAAAGGTATGTTATGAGAACCAGTCTATCACTTGCCAGTCATCTTGTCTCAGGATCTTGCTGAATGCTTCACTTGATGCATGCTTTGTTTGATAATTTGACCAATCAAACTCGTACTCATTACTGCCTGAGTGCCTGCTGATAAACTCCCTGATCGATAATGAAGTTGTGGTAGAAAGCAATGGAAGTACTTTTGGTTCACTCAGTTGTGGGTGGAGATAGTTGGATTGATCAGAAAACAGCTGCCAGAGTGTTGAAGAAAAGAAGTCAAAGATAGAAAAGAAAAACCTAAATAAGAATTTGATTTAGAAAACATACTTTTGAACAACGCTTTCTTAAGCTCTCTCTTCCCTTCTGGGTCTATAAGCAGATTATACTTTCTGCATTTTATGGTAGGTTCATGGGTATATGCAGAAGGGGCAAGTTTTACAGATAGTTAAATCAGCCTTCCACTTTTTTCCTCAAAGTTATTTCATGAAAAGTGCACTTGAATATATATATATATGATAGCTTGGAGCGGGAAAGAGCTAAAAAGAAACTCACCAAAGAAGTGGATGGTGACAAACTATAGATTTTGGTTTGCTGCTGTTAGTCTTGCTTATAGAACTAGATTGATGTTGTTTGCTCAAAGTTCTCCAATGTTAAGACATGGTGCTAAGTTCTCTACTTCTTGAGTTGTGACTCTCCTTTGTCCTCCCACCAAAGGAGGAAAGCAAAGAAGGGAAAAAATTTGGAGGCTTTTAAATTTCAGAAGTAGATTTGAGCTTGTTTATAGCATGTAATAAATATCATTAGGAGCTTTTGAAATATTTTGGTGTATTCTCATTTTACACTGTCCAAGAATTTTTCTTCTCCTGTAGTTTGAAAGTAGTGGATTAATCACCATTGTGATACTTGTTGGGAGACAAAAAAAAGGCCCTTATTAATATTTATTTTGCAGGTGGGCATTATATCCCCCTGGAAGAGTACCTTTAGGAGTAACAGTGCATGTAAATGAAGAAGATGGTGATGTCAATATTGACAGTCCATCATCTTTGCAGGTATTAATGATTTTGAGATGCAAATAATTTGCTTCTACATTGCCAAATATTGTGATTGGTTTTCATTTATTTGAGCCATGTGTTGTTTTCTGTCGTGTTCATCCAGTGGTGGCTGGACTTCTACCCTCTTCTTGCTGAGGAAGACAAACCAATAGAGTGCACTCAATTGCCTGGGGAAACAATATTTGTCCCAAGTGGATGGTGGCATTGCGTGCTAAATTTAGAGACTACTGTTGCTGTGACACAGAATTTTGTGAACTCCAAGAACTTTGAATTCGTGTGTCTGGATATGGCTCCTGGTTATAGACATAAAGGAGTATGCCGTGCTGGGCTTCTTGCTTTAGATGACATTAGTATTGAGGATGTCAGGAAAAATATGTTGTTCTTAGAAAGTGGTTTGAGCTGCTCTGACTTGTCAAGGAAAGATAAGAGGATTAGAGTTGACCAGCCTAGAAGTTCAGACGATGGAAGTACTATAGATGGTGTCTCTAAAGGCATAGATTTGACAGAGGTGGAATTTTCTTATGACATAAATTTCCTAGCTATGTTTTTGGATAAAGAGCAAGATCACTACACTTCGTTATGGAGCTCAAGCAACTCTATAGGGCAGCGAGAGATGAGAGAGTGGTTATCAAAGCTCTGGGTTGAAAAACCAGAGACTAGAGACCTTATATGGAAGGTATTTATCTGTTCACTTCTCTGCTTGTTTATGATTAGTGTTTTTTTCTCTTTTTTTAATCAAATCAAACTTTTTGTCTTAACTCATGGCTCTAATTACATGTAAAAGGAAATCCTGTTATTTGTATCAACCATCATATGATGTAGAGCGGGATAGGGATATCAAGAATTATAGTAAAACGATAAGGAATTTAGAATAGACCCAACTAGAAAGCAATTATTAGAACATTCAGGGGTCGTTTGGTTTGACTACAAGTTATGCTAGGATTAATTTTTGTTGCTTGTTTGGTTTGTCATATTCAAGCTTATATTCATTGCATAATTTCTAAGAATAAGTTGTTTGTTTACAAAAATACCCTTTACCTTATTTAGATTATTTGTTTTTTACATTTTCTATGCAAGTTTTAGCTACTTATTCTTAAAAATAAAAAATTTCATCTTAATTTTCATCTTATTTAACTTAAATATTTTTGGGTGTGCATTTCCATGATTGTGCCGTGTGTTTTTAAAATTAAAATTTCATCTTATTTAACTTAAAAATAAAACTTCCATCTTGTTTAGCTTAAAAATATTTTCCATCTTATTTAACTTAAAAATAAAACTTCCATCTTGTTTAGCTTAAAAATATTTTCCATCTTATTTAACTTAAAAATAAAACTTCCATCTTGTTTAGCTTAAAAATATTTTCCATCTTATTTAACTTAAAAATAAAACTTCCATCTTGTTTAGCTTAAAAATATTTTCCATCTTATTTAACTTAAAAATAAAACTTTCATCTTATTTAGTTTAAAAATAAAACTTTCATCTTATTTAGTTTAAAAATAAAACATTCATCTTATTTAGCATAAAAATAGAACTTCCATTTTAAGTTTATTAAAAAGAAATTTATTATTAAAGTTATCTACATTTTAATTGATATATAAAACATAATTTTTAAGTGAGTAATAAACTATTTAATTAAAAATATGCAACTTAGTAGTGAAGTGAACATTTTGAGAGAAATCAAAATATAAATAAACATAATAATTAGGCAAATAAATTCAACTTATAATATATTCATAAATAAAAATTGTATTTAGAAAACGTAATTTTTAATAGAAAAATATATTATAATAAAAACAATAAATAATTAGGGTAATGAATGTTATTATAAATGTTGTTAAAAATTATGTTAATGTACATGAATATAATGTAAAAAATTATGTTAATAAGGTTGTGACTGTTATTATAAATGATGTTAAAAATTATGTTAATATACATGAATGTAAAGTGGTGTATAAAAGTGGGGTTTAAGGAGGGTATCTTTGTTATTTTACCTACCTAATCCACTTATCCGTGGGATTATTATCCCACCCTTGGCAACCAAACAACAGATTAAAGACCATATAAAAATTATCCTTGGATTAAATCCTCTTGTCCATCACACCAAACGACCCCTCAGTATCAAATAAACACTCCATTATGCAAACAAGAAAAACCTAAACTATAGAGATACTTCAAGTGGAAAATTTTTACTTGGAAACACCCCTTGCAAGTTCAGATCAACCATGGCATACAACCATCACCTCTAAAGAGAAACCTCATGTTCAGAGTTAGCTACCTAAAAATGGGAAGGAAGGAACTATTTACACTAGGTCTTTTCTTAGTATTATAAATACCTTAAGAGTCCCTAGACATAAGGGTAGAATGGAATTCGGATGAAATTGCAGAAATTGGCCAAATGCAGAGTATAACCTATAGGACATTATATTGATCTGGGACCCGCGATCACGGCCTTCATGATGCTGCCTTCTTCATGATTGGGTCTTCACTGTAGCAAAAATCTGCAGCTTCTATATTTTTGGCCTTCTAATTGCTTTGGTGCTTGGCGACCTTCCTTCAAATATCCACTTGAGCATACTTTAGACCTTGAGGCCATGCTTCCTCTAAATCCTCCAAGCTCATGGTGGATGGAAGAATGCTCCAAAATCCTTGGATCCACATCATATGAGACATTACGGCTGCTGAATTTATATATGCTTAAGTAGCTGCATAGCAGGAACCTTGACCTTTTTCATCTGCACAGCTGATCACATGTAGTCGCAGGTTATAAATGTTCTGCATAATGAGGTGTTAGATCAATAATTGGTCATCTCTCATCGGGGTCACCTTTTGTGTAATTTAAGCTTCAGTTATTGCTTATGACCTTAGAATCACTTCTGCTAGGGAGCCTGTCTGGCGCTGAATGCTGATAGATGGTACGCACACGCGACAGAAATTTGTACCTTCCATGGGTTGCCGTTGCCTACAGATGATGAGAGGCTTCCTGTTGGAACAGGCAGCAATCCGGTAAGTTTTTATGCTTAGTGGATCTTCTACTTATGTGGTTATTTCATTAGTGTCACTTTTTTATCTAGACTGAAGTTGAAGGAAAGTTTTAGTTATTATTGGCACCTGACACCATTACCTTTGTGATAGCGTTGAGGTTTTTATTCATCAATACTCAAGTAGGCTTTTTTCATCTCAATGAATTAATGCTAAAGTTGAGATGCTTAAGAAAGGGTGGAAGATCAATTTTTCTATTACAAAGATGTTTTGTAACCATTAACCTAACAAGTGGTAATACCTGTGTACAGGTTTATCTAGTTGGGGACAATGTTATAAAAATACTTGTTGAAGAGGGATTAGAAGCTTGTCTTCATTCTTTGGGCACTGAGGTATATCTGTACTTCTGGCAGTTATTTTTCCAGCTGATATATTTCTTTGTACTTTATTCATTCAGTTTGGTTTGATCTTTTGTAGCTCGAGTTTTACAGTTCACTCCAGAAAATGAACTCCCCTTTGAGGAATCACATTCCTAATGTTTTATCCAGTGGGATTCTCTTTATTGAAAATGGCTTGTGTAAGGTTCAGTGTTGGGATGGCAAAGGAATTCCAGAGGTGATTGCTAATTTTAGACCCCTTGTGGAACATGAGCAAGCTGATTATCCATTTGGCTTATGGAGTAAAAGGCAGCTTGATTATAGAAAAGCCGGGATGTCATTAGCCGAACTAGTAAGCACTGGCAGTGGCACAACATTATGTCCATATGTCATAACACAGAGATGCAAAGGGAAAATATATGCTCAAATGTTAGTGAAATCGATTTCTACAATTGCCTGTATCATTTATATGAAGTACTTGCGGTTGTTTTTTGATGTACTGCTCCCCCTTTTCATTTAGTTTGTGTTTGCTCGCAGAAGAGATTCCATCTCATGGGAAGACACTCTAAATTTGGCCTCGTTCCTGGGAGAACAAATGCGCAACCTTCATCTTGTGCCGTGCCCAGCTTTGAATGATTTAACATTGTTGGAAACCCAGCAGAAAGCAATACCCACTGCTAATGGGAATCTCGAGGATGACGAGGACAAGATTTGTGTCCCTGCAGAGTGGAGTTTATTCCTGAAAACTCTGAACAGAAAAAAGAAGGATGTTTGTGATCGCTTGACCAAATGGTAAACATTTAACAACAGAATACTTTGTTGATCATAAAGCAGCATTCTAAAGTCTCAATATTATGTAGCAAATGTTCTCCTTATTTTCTTGCTTCTGCTCGCATGGCTTTGTGCCTTTGACTGTGATGCTTGAGACATGTGTCTTAAGGGCTGTTTGGTATGCTGGACAAGCATAGATGGTCCTGGGATAAGTTATATTAGGATTAGTAATTAGTACCGGGATAAGTTATCCCTGCCGCGGGAGAATCTTAGTAGCTCAATTGGTTGAATGTTTGAATTTTCACCTTGTTGGTGAGGGTTCTAATCCCCACCCTGTAATCCCCTTCCCCTTCCCCTTCCCCTACCTCCAATTTTGAAAAGAAAAAAAAAGTTATCCCTGCTAGAGGGTGGAATAATAGTACCGGAACTAGTTATGCCAGGATTAAACATTGAAAATGACAAAAATTACCCCTCTGGTCCGTCAAACCTAAGTAAGGTGGAGGGTATTTTTGTAAACAAACAACTTCTTTCTTAGAAATTTTGCAATGCATGTTATTTTTAATACAACAAACCGAACGGTCAATAAGAAATAATACCAACATTACTTGTCTTCAAACCAAACGACTCATTAGAGAATTTCTTGGGTTGATTAGTGTTACATCAATGTAAATGCTATGTCAGGGATTATATGATTTTTTTTTTTGGGGGGGGGGGGGGTTTTGG
>NW_006239353.1:254196-272872 GCF_000226075.1 Solanum tuberosum
AATTTGTTTTTTTTTTTGGGGGGGGGGGGTGTTCTTGGTTGTCTCTTCATTTGGTGTCAGATCAGCCTACATGTTACTCTGTGACCAGAACCGTAGCTTGAGATCCACTTTTATTTCAGATAATGTTCAAAGTCTCGAAAAAGTCAAATTTCTTTCTTGTTTGACTAATTTTGATTGAAAGATAGTAAGTTCCAACTCTATTAATAATACACACACACATATGTATACACTAAACACACAAAAATATAATTCAACTCTTCCCTTAATAGTTGTGGTGAAATAATTTATAAAGATGAACTCAATTTGAAATTCCGTGAGATACCTAAATTTGGACAAAGAAAGTACCTTGTAAAGTCATTTCTTGATTTGAGAAGATAAAATCCTTAACAACTTCTTTACTACTTATATATTGCATCACCAAGATGGTAGGGGAGGCATATTACCGTAGCTTAACTCTCCTCTACACCACATTAAGGACGTGATATATTCAGTTCTTACTTAGAATTGGGAAAGAATTATATTTAGACAAACACTTCCTATTAATTTGTGTGTTGGATTTTGGGCTGCTTGTTTTCTACTGGATTAATGTTCAACTCTCTTGTTAAGCTCATCAAAAAATTTCTTTGTTCCTTATTAGAACAAATTCTGTTCAGACAGTTCTTTTGCCTGTTAATGTGTATGTGTTGGGTACTGCTGTATTACTCTATTGCAATGTGAGGTACCTATACATGAGTTTTTTCCTTTGCATTTACATATGCTGGCACAAGCACCGAAGATTTGAGCTGCTACTGCATAGTTGTATCTGAGACTTATCTGTTTCAATCTGTAGGGGTGATCCAATTCCTAGAGAGCTGATTGAGAAAGTCAAGGAATACATCCCTGATGACCTCCAAAAGGTTCTTATATTTAAAGATGAAGTTGATTAGACTTCCTTCAATTGGCTAAGACACTTCATTGCTTCTTGTCCCTTTTTCCTTCCTGCTAGTGACGATGGCACTTATGTTCATTCTCTGATGAAAATGCATTTCTCTGATTCTTGTTTATGGTCTCCTATTTAAGGTTGACATGGGAGTCAGATCTTGTACCTGGATACACTCCGATGTGATGGATGACAATATCCACATGGAACCGTGTTCCCTTACTTCTCGCTCTGGAGGGACTACTGATGATCCCGAGTTAATTGACAATGTTTCTGCAAATGGATCTAATTTGAGTGGGCCTATACGTGCATGGAGACCTACTCATATACTCGATTTCAGTGGTCTATCTGTTGGTGAGTTATTGAGCAACTATTAACTTGCTTTTTGGGCTTGGTCTGCTGGTTGTTTTTTATTTCTTTTCCTGATGGATGAACCATGTTCTTATATGTACTGTATTAGTCTTCTACTACTTGTCCCTAAATAATATATAATTCGTAGAAGTTAAGATATGTCTATGAAAGGAACTGTTTTATTATTGTTCATGTCATATGAATCTGGTTAAGTTTATGGTGCATATTAGATTGTCAATGATTATTTAGCACAAAAAGAAATAGCTAAAGAAAAGAAAATGGAAATTAATATGGAACTGAATTGGATCTTAGAGTTTGGCACCAGTTTAAGAGGCAGGCTTTGCCTATTTAAACAAATAAGTAAAAAAACAAAAAGAACAAAAAGAAAAGTTTCAGAGTCATATTCGTAGGTACTCCAAAGTTACTGCTTAGTAAGTATAATTTGTGAACTATTTTCTTTTATTTTAATGTTACCAATTCTCAAAAAAAAGAAAAAAAAACTTTTATTTTCTTGTATGTTTTGGCACACCGATTCTAATGTACAGTTGAATATTTTCCTCCTTGAATTTTGAAGATTAGCTTTACTTATTTTAACGTGAGAGCTAATCAACAAATCTCAGTGGGTCTATTTTAAAAAAAGAAAAGGTTTTACCTTATTTTGGGTGGTTTCTCTGACTTTTGACAAGAGAAGCTTTTTGGTGCATATTTAATTGGCAGTCTCGTGTGAAAATACTACACCCGCCATCATTTAACTACAAGTAGATCACTCGATTTCGCACAGTAATCCTTGCATCACTAAAAACCTCATATGCGGAAAGTTGTAAAATGCTCATTCCTTGCATTTTATTTTTAAACATTTGTGTTTCTGTGATTAGTAACCAGTTATTTTTTCTCAGGGGACCCGATTGCTGACTTAATCCCAATACACCTGGATATCTTTAGAGGAGATCCACATTTACTGAAGCAGTTTCTGGATAGCTATAAACTTCCATTTGTTAAAACAGGAGTGAATGCATCAGCTAAAAGCAATGGATTTCAGAGACTTTCTTACCGAGCCATGTGAGTAATATGTTCTCATGTCATATTTCTTCTATATTGTTGTCATTGGTTTTCATTAAGCAATTGGAGACATTTTTTTCTTCAAAGTTAAATTGCACTACCAGAGCTTATACAATATCTGACCATTTGAAGATAGTAAGACGTGTTTTGATAACATTTAAACTCATACCTTACAATCCATAACCCTCGACCTTCACCAAATCAATGCATGATTTGTCATTTTCAGAATTGTTGATTCTCCACCAATATCATATTCTCAATCAGACCCCTAAATCACTTTGAAAGTCATTAGTTACGCGCATTACTGTTTAACATGCTGAATACACTAGGAGTTTGAACTTGAGATCATTCAGTGGAGGTTTTAGTTGATTATTAGAACTAGAGTCTCCGGATGTTCTCTGTGTTAGCCAACATGAGCTTTGTGGATGAAGATAGAACAGATTGGAACCTCATCCTCCTTGACTCCTTACAACCGTTGTTTCTATCTACTATTATCTAATCAAGTTATTAATGACCGGACGAAACCAAGAAATAACCCCTCACGTGCAATTAATGCAAACAATTAATTGGAAAGTAAGAGGTGTGCTTTTAATGCTCCAAGCTACCAACAAATGAACTATATACCATTTGATCCCTCTATTAGCCAAAAAATATTAATTGTGATAAAATATGTCATCAATGGGTTTTACTTTTTCATGAATCCATTGATTCTATATGACTTATTACTACTCCCCCTGTCGCACCTTATTCGTACATGGAGTAGTGGTTTAAACTCACTTTCAATGAATTCTATCTGTACAGGTGCTACTGTATTTTGCATGATGAAAATGTTCTGGGAGCTATTTTCAGTACTTGGAAGAAACTGAAGATGGCAAAATCATGGGAAGAAGTCGAGGAAGCTGTATGGGGAGATCTTAATAGTTATACAGGCTCCTGTTGAACTTTCTTTTGTTCTTTTTAATTTTTATCTTTCAGTTTTATTGATGAATGCTGAATAAGTCCAATCGAGCGTGCACTTAACATTTGTTTGAGGCAATTTATTGATATTTCCCCCCCTTTTTCCTACTGATCATTTCTTCAAAACTTTGACAAAATCCATTATCTACCAAAAACTTGAAACAATGATTGTGGAGTAAGGAGGCTTAGCCTTGGTGGTTGTTCTTACGACTTCTTATTTAACTCACGTCCTGCTTTCGAAAACAGCTCATCTATGCAACTAAACTGATAACTTGGTGCAAATAGCAACTTCAGTCAATCACTCTGTATTCACCTATATGAATGTTGTTATATACGATAAAGGATCACCCACTAAAATTCTACTGTGTAAAAAAAAACGATCTAATTCCAGAAATCTAAACAAAACTACTGTTATCTTGTGGTACAAGTGTGTGTTTAAAGACCAGATTTCCACTAAGCCAAGATTTCAAAAGTAGTAAACACCTTTTAGTCAAAAGGAAAAAAAAAAAACTATGAGCAACTTAAAGGGTGAACTCTTGAGTGTCTACTCAGGATATTACAGCAGTTACCAATTGCTCTCTTCTTTCACCCTAAGGTAATTACAGCATTGTGTAACACATCACAGTAAACCAGCAAAATCAGCACTAGTTTCGATTACATCTTCAATATCAGCTTCGTCCAATTCATCAAGTTCCATACTGCCCCCATAAGAATGTGTTCCAACCAGCAAAGGAACTCTAGCCTCTTGTATTATCGCCAAAACTTCTTCCATGCTCTGGGAAGGGTTATTTACATCGGCACATTGGTAACTTCCTCCTTCCATCAGTTCCACTGGTAAGTTCTTTAAAAACCAGGGATGCATTTTTATTTCTGGAATGGTTATTCTCTGCAAAAGTATAATCAGCATGCATTTATGGTTTTGGCACATTATATTCGCAATATAACATGAAACAAGAAACACGAAAGCAAGTTTATGGAAGGCCTTTGGTGGGAACGAACCTTGCACCTAAGCAGAATACATATATATATATCGAGACAATGAGTTAATTACTGATAATGATATTTCACTTGGACACAACGCATGAACTATTCTATGATCAGCAGAAGACCATATGATTTTATTACCTTTTCAGGGTCTGCCACAAAAATCCTGGCTATGAGATGGCGGCATTCAAGGGAAATTTGGATTTGCTCAGGAATTGAGTAGCGAGCGGTGAGTATTTTCTGTCATGGAAACTAGCCAATCATAATGCTGCAGTAAATTTTTCAATGCTTCACACTTGCATGAACAATAAATGCAGCAAACTGATAAACTAAATTCAGAGTAAAGCATGCTTCTTTTTCATCTACTAGAAATCTGATTATGTTGTCATCACTCACAGAAATAGTCTTTGTGAAGTTTTTGGGATCACTTGAATCTTGAAATGGATAAGCTCCAACCAGCATTACATATAAGGTGACTCCACAGGACCAAACATCTGCAAGCTATAGTTTCAAGAATTAACAGGAGGAGACATGAGTGTATACTACAAATATTATGACAAAGAAGAAAGATGTAGCACCTCTCCATCATATTCTTTCCTTGTTAGGACCTCTGGTGCTACATAAGCAGGTGTCCCCACAGTGGACTTAGGTTGAGAATGAAAGACGGATGACTGCAAACAAATGTAGCAATTCTATATGAACTTAAATCTCGAATAGATGTAAGAATTGATAAGACCTAGAGAAAAGATCAGTAACCTTGGAGTACCCAAAATCACATATTTTGACACGTGGTGCAGCACTTCCGTCAAGTAACGTGTTTTCCAATTTGAGATCTCTATGACAGATTTGCTGCAACGGAAGACCAAAGATATACTAAGTCCCAAAAGGAGGACTGAACGAAGTTCACAGCAAGAGAAGTATTGATGCTGTACCATGAAATGGCAGTAGCTAACCCCTGATATCAATTGTTGAAAGAAGAACCTTGCCTGAGTAAAAAATAAATATAACCAAGCCACTCAGATGATTTTAAACTAGAAAAGAGTCTGCTCGGAAGAGCTGGCATAAACACAAGAAGATAGTCAACTGATAACATATTTAAAGGGACACTTCTCATTGCATATCACTCTATGCTTTCAACTTAGAAGACGGCATTCTTGGAAATTAAGAGTTTAGTTTCACTCATCAACAGAGCCCATGACATGGTAGACTACTACCCAGCGGACTTCCCACATCAAAGGACCATATGAATGTCATGGTAGACTACTACTTTACCATGAATGTAAAAGGCATATTACCCAACCCAACCAAGTAAAGAGGCAGCAAAGATCTGACTATCATAAGCAAACATTATAAAATCAAATGAAAAATACACAGTTTGTTTGTTCTAAGCCAAGACTAATTGCGGGATCTAGTGTAAGTATCATCCTTACCTCATCTTCATTAAATCTTCCAGCATTACAGATCCTCGCAAAGAGCTCTCCTCCCGCAGCATACTCCATTACTATTGCTAGATGAGTAGGTGTAAGCAAGACCTAGAAGTGTTAAGTCCATTCATGTAAAAAAACAAACTATTTTGAACAGCCACTGTAATCCTACTAATTGTAAATTGCTATCATCAACCACAAAATATAATATGCAAATCATCAAATTACAGCTACTGTCCAGAAAAGTTGATAGCTTTCAATCTATTCCATAAGATACGATTGCATTTAATTGCGAGCAACAGAGTTCTTCAAAAAGAAATCATAACATAACATAGTTGTTATAGACCAAACAGGAGAGGCCAACCAAAAAGACTAGTCTGATAGGTGGGGAGCCCATTTGGCCTATACACTCATTAGCATTTCCCATTTCTCTTTTATCCGATGAGGGACAACTAGCACATAACAATAAGAATCTTGTTACTGTCATTACATTACAAACGAGATCTTCTGTTCTAGTAATTAGATCCATTAACATTTTTGATCCTATCATTATGTGAAGCTATCTCCATACCTCAAGAATTCTTTCAAAAAAAAAGATCTTTAACTTAATGAAAGTTCCTTGTAAGTCTGATGACAGCAATAATCAGAACCCCCATAGGTATCAAAGCATATTATAGAATAAAGATAAAAGAAGATTCATTCCATTAGTAAGAAGCAGAACATATACCTCTTTAAATCTCACTATATTTGGATGTTTCAATGATCTATGATTCATGATTTCCCTTTGCACATGTTCATCAATCTGCAAACAACCTCAAAACACAAACAAACAAATAAATAAAGTACCCTAGATAGAGTGAAAACATCAAATTTAAGGTTATAAAAGAGGGGAAACCTTTTGGCCTCTTTCAATAAACTTAACAGCAAAGAGTTCTTTAGTGTTCTTGTCACAAACAAGCTTTGCTACTCCAAAATTACCAGAACCCAACTCCTTCACTATCTCATAACGCTCCATCATCAAGATTAAGAAACAAAAGGGGTTTCAGATTCTTCAGAAAGAATCAAACTTTTTTTTTCCACTACTGTTATTGACTTACAGAATTGACAATATTCAACAGTAAGAGCAAAAGGGGTTCAAATTATTCAGAGGTTTACTAGCTGAGAGTTTATTGGACACACATTCTTGGCAGGTACTACGTTGTTCAACTATTGTCGTCACTAATTAGCTCAAGTGGGTAGGAAGAACTTTTACATTTATCTTTAATTGGTGAATTTCAATAAGAATTTACCCATAGGAATCTAAAACTTAGTCCAGGTACATATTTTTATTATATGTAAAAAAAAAGAGAAGAAAAGTCTGGTCAGATCTGCAGAAAAGTTGCCACTAGTTGTGATTAGATTGGTGGATAAATTGATTGGAGTTCTTCATGTTGGTCCTGCTCCTTTGAATTTGGGCTCTTTGATCAAACTGGAACACAATTTTAGACCGTACAACGATATAGGACCTTTAATTACCAATGGTATTTTTTTTTTATAAATACGATCTTAGTCATTTGTAATCAATCCAAATAAAATGAGAAAATCTCATTCTCCTTTCTAATTTTCTTTTCTTTAGTTGAATCTTTCAATCCTACGTAACAATCTTGAGCTAACAGAAGATCTCCCTAATAGCAATTGTCTACTGTAATAATAGTTTGAGTAGTAAGTGTATAAGGTGATTTATAAATGGATGGTTGTGGTATTTTCGGGTGGTGATCTAGTGGTAAAATTATTAAGGTCAAAGTTATCTACGACCCCTCAAAGTTTTCCTCATTATTCATTTAGACACCTCAACTACACCTAGTACCTATTGAACACCTCTACCACCCCAGATTTGAACCGTCTAAGCATTTTTTGCCTACATGGCAAATCGTTTGTGATTCACTTTCCATGGGCGTGTGAAGATGCCGAAAAAACATTTTCCTTTTTATATTTCTTGAAAAAAGTACATTTTTTATTTATTTATTGACCTTGACATTAATTAATAAAGAAACCAAAAACAATTAACTAACAATTAAAAAAAAGGACGTCTTCTTCCTAGGAACAACCTCAATGATTTTCATCCACCATCTCTGTACTTATCGGTTACCTCCCATGTCACCCCACCCCACCAACTTTCTCTCTCTCTTCTCTCACCCTCTCCAACTATTCTTCTGTTTTTTCCGGTTTTAAATATTTTGGCGAAACTCCATTTATTTTGATGAAAGAAAACTGAATCAATTCTTTTTTCGGCAAAAGTTTGTTATTATTTTTGTAACTGTGATAAATGTTTATTATCGAAAGAAGATGAAGGCAATGGGTAGGAGGTGTTGTCGATGCCGATGAAAGGGAATGAAAGAGTGGGGAGATGTTTTATTTGTGTGTCGACGCCGGCGGAAAGGGGTAAAGAAGAAGATGAGAGGATTGGGGGGGGGGGGGGGCGTTAATTAAAAAGTTAATTTTATATTCTTAAAATTCCTTTTGGATTATTTAATAGAACTTTTAAAAAATTGAATTCAACCGCCACGTGTCGTTGTTTCATTGATACACCTGCTATGTATTTGTGTTTGAGCTACACACAATTTTATTTTTCAACTGATTGACATTTTGTGTCTAATAGATATAAATTTTTAAGGTTAAAGTGTTCAATAGGTACTACCCCTAGTTGATGTG
The DNA here is from genome assembly GCF_000226075.1 of Solanum tuberosum. NCBI lineage: Eukaryota > Viridiplantae > Streptophyta > Magnoliopsida > Solanales > Solanaceae > Solanum > Solanum tuberosum. The sequence goes on from NW_006239353.1 coordinate 262,582, forward strand.
TCTAAATGAATTATGCGGACAACTTTAAGGGGCTACAGATGACTTTGGCCAATTATTAAATATCATATGTATGTCACTATTTATCATATTTATCTGGCCAAATACATATACAGCCCCTTAAACTTGCCCTCATTTTTCATTTTGGCACTCCAACTTAGCCTTGTTCCATTTTAACCCTTAAACTACATTTTTTCTGTACCATTTAAACACTTATACTATTTTTTATGATTTGTTTTTATTTATGTTCTTCAATTGCAATTTCTTATTTTTTAAAAATAGATGTGTGCCTGTTAATTAAAAAAATTAAACATTCGCGAACGAACATAAAAAATTTCAAACAATAATATTATTTTTTGATATTTCTCTGTATTTTTGCATGAAAATAAATTGACAAAAGTTCTTTGATTTTCTTTCTTAAACATTCAATCAAATTAAATAACACTACTTATTTATTTTTTCTTATCATCTAGGCTATCTAAATTTAACGCAAATACTCACTTTTAATTTTTAATATAAATCAATACGAATAAAAAAACCCATCTTCAAAAAGACTCGATTGACTTAGTTAATAACACTACTAAAAAAAGACTCTTGTTCATTGCTAATAACACTACTAAACAATGTTACAACTTGACTGACTTTGTTATAATTAGGTTGTCAGTGATTTTAAAGAAAGAAAATTCGTCGGTTATTTTTCACACGAAAATACATAACACTCTTAAAAAGAAATTATTATTTTTTAAAAAGAATTATTTTTTGTTAATTTTTAATTTTTTAGCTAAAATTAAATGACACATGTCGATTTAAAATAAGAAGTTGCAATTGAAGAATATATATAAAAATAAATAAATCATAAAAATAGTATTTCGTGTTAAAATGGAACATAAAAAATGGAGTTCAAGGGTTAAAATGGAACAAGGCTAAGATAAAGTGCCAAAATGAAAAATGTGGACAAGTTAGAGGGGTTGTATATGTGTATGGCCTATTTATCTTGTGCATATGTCAATTTTATGTCACATGAATTACTGTACATATAGTAAAATATATATGATATACACATGACATACAAATGATACATGATATATATGTCAATACATATAATTGTATATTCACGTAAAAGAATGCTAAAATTGTCAACCACTTATGAAACTAGTGCAAATTCATTTACAGTCACAATTTTTTCTTGTGGAAAGATGAGACTAAAGAACTATTATGTAAATGGAAAATGACATTTTTCTTAGGTGTACTAAAAATTAAAGTACACAATAATACTCCATTGAAATGGAGGAGCTACTATTTAGGACCTAAATGAGACCCTCTAAAACATGGATCAGCCCACCAAAAACAATGGAGGCGGCCCATAATAATGGGCCGATTGAATTAGGATACGAACAAGGAAAAATTAAGCGAAATAACAAACATCTAGAGTATATTAAGTAATACAACTATGGTTTCGATTATTTCTAATCCTTAAATATAGTACGCAAAATTTTGCTATTCGGTATCCTGATGATTGTATAAATCCATAATTTGTATATGCTTACCCTAGTTATTTGTATACGAAGCTAACGTTTGGCCATAGATTTTCAAATAATTTTGGCAAATATTATTTGGGTGAAATTTTCACCATGTGTTTGGCCATAGTATTTGGGAAACAAATTTCACTTTTTTAGAAAAATATGATTTATACCCATAAGTTTTAAAAACTATCAAAACTAGCCATAAGTTTGTATTACAAGTCAATTGGATCTTCGTTGCAACAAATAACAAGTAGTGTCCATGACACTGGAGCAATGTGGTAGTTTGGAGTGAGTGCAACAAGCATCATTCCATGCATCGTGAAGCAAACAAAGCACATGACTTTGTTACCCTGAGCCAATTATTCATCATTTTCATCAACAACCATATCATCACTTTCATATTCACTGTTTCATCACTACTTTGGTCTTCACGTAAAATATTATGTAATACAACGCAAACAACTATATAGAGGGTGTTTTTGTAAAAGATAAAAGTTTGGTGTAAAATTTCAATTTTAAAAAAATCCCAAATAATGAGATTTGGCCCAAATACTAGAAAAAACTAGTATTTGGGAATTTGGTATATTTGCCAAAAAAATTTGCCAAATAATGGCAAATTGTATAGACAAACATTATTTGCTAAATTTTTCTCCAAATATTACTTGGGAAATCTATGGCCGAAGTATGAAAAACTCATAATAAATTACTCTTGTTTGTATATTGGCAAGCAAAATATGCAAATAGTGTTCTAAAAAAAATCATAAATGAATAAATATAAAATTTATACATACTTACCTTGTTTGTGTATTCACAAGCGAAATATACAAACGGGCAAGCAAAATTTACAAACTGCAACCTCCATTTGTAAAATTTTATCATGTATATTTGCAAGCGAAATATACAAATGAACAAGCAAAATATACTAGTTGCAGCCTCCATAGCAAATAATATAACTATAGCTATAGAGCACAATTGTCGAAACTATAGCTAAAAAGCCTTACTATATCTATTATCTTTGCTATTTTTGATTTTTTTTCAATGAACAATTAAACACATACTAATACGACAGGCATACAATTATTTTGTACAATGGTACTAACATGATCATATCACAACATGGTGGGTGAGAAGCAGGTAAGGTTTCACCTTATTCGACTAGTGTGGTGTTGGACATATCTAGAGAGTCTTGCTTAAAAATGTCATCTAAGTTCATATGACTATCCTCAATTTGATTTGTGGATTTTCAAAAGCAATAAGCCCCATTCTTTCCTAGGCATCTTGTCTAAAGATAAAATTAGGAAGTACACTTTATATATAGCTTTATACTTCTTTTTTCTTTTTTAAAGGGTTGAGAGTGTATCGAAAATTGCTTAAATTGATTGAATTCATTTAGACAATTGAGTATAATTTGACTTCTAGATACACAATAAAATTATTTTTTGATAACATTTTTTATTTAAAATTTTTAAATCTATGCCTAAAATATCTCATATTCATATTATATATAATTTAAAAAAAAATATTAAAAAAATATAAGACGTAGACAGTTTACCTCAATATAGACTAGAATTCAGCAAAAATATAGGAACCGCATGTAGTGGACCACGGTAACGAACAAACTCGCACCGTCCATGCCCATCACCCACTACATTCGCCTAAAATGGCGGGGACCTTTCCATTTGACCCCCCACTCCACTTTTTTTTGCTTCTTCTAATATAAAAATATGAAAAGTAAATTCCTACATACTACGTGGGTGCATTATATGCATCATATTAATATATATATTACTATATATGACTATCACTTAACTAATATTATATAATATATTAAAATAGTAGTGTATAAGATGGATTCTTATGAATGAGGTTTCCGAACTATCTTGATAGCTATTATTTTCCAACAACTTAATATAAAGTAATTGCAATGTATAGGATGTATCCTTTTATATATAGCTGTGGTGTTTGCATTAATTTAAATTAACCCACATACACTCTAATTAATTTCATGTGATATCTTCTATTAACACAATGTAATTTTATCAAACAATGATTTAAAATATAATATATAAATATGTCATTTACCTTGACTTCATTTCACATATATAATATCCTCCAATTGTGGGTGTGCATAAGTTGACACTTAAACATGTACAAAGTTGATTGACATAATACTCGTAGGACATATACTATTATGCAAAAATCTAAATATATAAAAAGAAATCACCTCATTCATGAATGTGTTTTTTTTTAGTAAAGTTATAGTATTATTCAACATAATTTCATGCATGAATAGGCATGTTTCAGGGACACTAACATTCCCCATTTCTTTCTTCAACCCCTTTAATTTTTTTTAGTATAGCTATAACATAGGCGAAACCAATATTAAGAGTTTGCGAGTTCTAAATTTTCTTCCCCTTCCTTATCATTGAGTTGTCAGTCAGTTTTGTTAGGGTTCACAAATTACTCTATTACTTAATTTTCCAGTACTCCCTCCATCCACTATTGTTTATCAGGTATACTAAAAATAGCTATCCAACATTAATTGTCAATTTAAACAATCAAGAAACAATTAGTCACTTTTTTCCAATTCTAGCCTTAATAATTACATAACTACTAGTTTCAAAAAGTAGTTATTTTAAAGTTACAAGACTACTTTAATGTAAAAAAAGTTGCTCTTACACTTTTCAAAAAGTACAAACCATTTTAATAATGATTGATATTAGGGTTATATTAGTCAAATTGCACATTATAGTAAATTTTTCTTAAGGATTGTGCATGATCTTACTATGACAAACAATAGTGCACGGAGGGAGTACAAATATAGAGTTTACGGAAAAGTTACTGAGTTCATCCGAACCCACAAACCCCACCTAGCTCCGCCCCTGACTATAAGCCTATAAAGCTGGAGGCCCATGAATATGATATAAATATTCGATACGAATAAATATTTATCGAAAATTTGTTGATAACATTGAGAGTAGGCAAACTTGGCCACTTAGAAACAAAAGTTTTATTCCATGCCCTCAATATTCCTGCTGAATAAATTAGAATTTCGTTGGGAACTTCACTAATACTGTTCTTGAAAGTTAGTAGTAGTGTCTACTTCTTTTTTGTTTTGTTTTTTTTCAATTCAAACTTTAGAATCAGATTTCTAGAATATCTTTTGGAACATACAAAACGAATGAGAATTTCGAATTGCAAGGACTTCATTGGATTACCACTTACAAGGCCGTACACAGATTCCAAATATCTTCATTTTATTTGAAATTTATGAAGTCGATGTTGAAGTTGAGTTATGTTTGATTATACTTCTTGTACCGTACGAAATTACATTCATGTTATAAATTATTTTTAAATTTGAATTTCATGACCAAACATGAATTTTTAAATAATGTGAAAATTAAATTAAAAAATGAATAATTTTTATAGCCAAAGTGTAGTTAAAAGCAACATACACAATTTTGTTTTTTTTTAAAAGTTGTTAAAAGCAACAAAAGCTAAATGTTACAAATGGTGGTAAAAACAATGGGCCAGACGTGATAATCAATGTAAGCCCAATTATGGCCCAAGAACAACTGGCCTAGGCCCAAGTCAGACCCACTTACGCCTTTAAATACAGCTCAAATCCCTGCTGTCAATCACTTTACCAATTCAACGGTCTAGATTCACTCTAGAAATAAAAGAAAAAACAAAATCCTAAGATCTCTCTACTCCTCTCAATTCAAAAAAAGCCCTCTTTCTCTCAATTTTAAATTCAATTCAGAAAATCGAAAAACTCTCTCATTTCATTCAGATCTCAAAAAACTTATTTCCGAGCACACAGAGAAAAAAAATCTAAACATGGCGGTGGCACCGACGGCGCGTGAGGAGAACGTATACATGGCAAAGCTGGCGGAGCAGGCCGAGAGGTATGAAGAGATGGTTGAATTCATGGAGAAGGTCTCCAACTCCCTTGGCTCGGAAGAACTAACCGTGGAGGAGAGAAACCTTCTCTCCGTCGCGTATAAGAATGTGATCGGAGCGCGTAGGGCATCATGGCGTATCATTTCATCGATCGAGCAAAAGGAAGAGTCTAGAGGAAATGAGGAACATGTTAACTCTATCCGCGAGTACAGATCTAAGATTGAGAACGAGCTCTCTAAGATCTGTGATGGCATTCTCAAATTGCTTGATTCTAAGCTTATTCCTTCTGCAACATCTGGTGATTCTAAGGTTTTTTACCTGAAAATGAAAGGAGATTACCACCGCTATTTGGCTGAGTTCAAGACCGGTGCTGAACGTAAGGAGGCTGCTGAGAGTACTCTCACTGCCTACAAAGCTGCTCAGGTTTGTTTTTTAATTTGTTTTATTTAGATAATGTTTGATCTGTTTATCGATTCGATTAGATTTTACGGATCTGCTTGCTGCAGATTTGAGCCTCCTAATTTGTATATTTCTCAGTAGATCTTCTATTTATGAGACTTTTCGCATAACAATAATATTATGACTTATGGTATAATATAATTTGGAGTTAATTAATGAAGGAACAACATAATATAATGAAATGCTCCTCCATAGTGAGTAATTGACCTATTGCTGATTCACAACTGCAGGGTACTTGTATATAGATAACATTTCAGCCCTTAATACCTTTTTTGCTCGCAGTATATGTTAATTGATGTTGTTTGGGATATGTGGTTATGGATTTTCTCCTCATGTAGACTGGGTTATTAGTTTAAATATGTTTCTGGCAGATAAAATTGCTGAATTTGTTTCTGTTTGTGAGTAATTGACCTTTTGCTGATTCGAGAGTTGGAAATAAATTGTGGCCTGATGTTATTTAATTAGCCATGATTTCTTGTTTATGGTATGAACAATCTTGTTTTGTTTATGTTCAGTTTTTCTCATTTTCTACAATGCTTGTAGGATATCGCATCTGCTGAGCTTGCCCCAACACATCCCATCCGACTTGGACTGGCTCTTAACTTCTCTGTGTTTTATTATGAGATCTTGAACTCTCCCGACCGTGCTTGCAATCTTGCCAAACAGGTAAGAAAATCTCCATATAGATTAGATGTTTTTAACTACCAGGTTATCTTAGATTTGTCGATACCTTTTGTTCTCTCAGCAATCTATGCATCTCAGCTGCGAAAAAAAGTGTCTTCCTTTTGATATCATGTTCTTCCTATGAAACAGGCCTTTGATGAAGCAATTGCTGAGTTGGACACATTGGGAGAGGAGTCTTACAAGGATAGCACTTTGATCATGCAACTTCTTCGTGACAATCTCACTCTCTGGACCTCCGATATGCAGGTAATAATCATATGATCTTGCAATCATGTTTGTTTTTTTTGACAAAGGGGTGTTTGTGGTGTTGATGTGATTCATGATTCTATCTACTTTTGGTTTGCAGGATGATGGGGCTGATGAAATCAAGGAAGATCCCAAACCTGAAGAAAAAAATTGAGGGGAATTGAAACCCTCTAATTTGCTTTTCACTTCTCCCCCAGTTGTTTTAATTGGGAGAAGCTGATTATCATAATTTCCTTGCTAGTATTATGGTTTTCCATTAAGAGGTTCTCTTCTTATTGGCAACAAACAACTTTTATATTGATGTTTTAAAAGTTCCATCTTTTAATTTAATGTGGTTCTTGAGGTTAAGAGGTTTCTTTTTTTCAATGTGGTTCCATCTTGATGTTTTCCATTAAGAGAACCCTCTTAATGGTAACTAAAGCTTTTGATTGGCCTTGTTATTGTGTACTTCACATATCAAATACAACAGAAGTGAAACGCAACAATCTGTTTTTGAAAGAAATAAAGCTTTATTTTTGTCTTATCATCCTTTTTCACAAGTAGTTTGCTGTGAAATCAACTTCATTGAGCTTCTGATTGTCGATTTAAATATTAATTACAAGCAACAAAATCACTATCAAGAAAAATTCCCAAGAATCGATTGTTAAGTCGTGGTTAGGGGTGAAATGTCACTTTCAGACCTAAATATCTTCATTAGTGTCATAGTTGACCTTTAGTTATCTTAATGCACATAGGCCATAGAAATTTCAACTATATAATGTTATGGTATTCCTCGTCATCATCGTTGAGCTTTCGAGTTCCAAAAGGGTGAATAGTAAAAGTTCACAGGTAGCAAACTCCCTCAAACTGTTGTGGAAGTGCATTGAACCACGTTAGGATAGGTTTCCATTATGGTTCTCTTCTCTCCTCCCCTCTTTTTTTGGCCAAAAAAGCAACAACCCTAATAAAATTTTGATTGTTTGAGTTGTGTGATGTAGTTTTGGTAGAGGTGGATAATTAATTTGTTGGTGAAGTTGTTAATTGTTTGAGCTCCATTTGAGGCTTGGGGATAGGGACGATGTTATTGGAGGTTAATACCAATGTTGTTGCCTGCAGAACAATTAGGGACACATCTTAGATAATTTCACGTAGTTCAAAAAGCATATTGACCATTTGTCTTAGTAAAAAAATAAATAAGCCCTTCTGTAGAATAGCTTACACCCATGTGAGCACACATAGAGGTGGCGTTTGGTCATGAAATTGTGAGTAATTGAAAAAAAAAATTGTTTTCAGTGAAAATATTTTTTGTAAATTTTATGGCTATTGGAGTTGTTTGGCTATTACTATAAATTGGAGTTGTTTTAGAATTTTTGTGAATAGTGGGAGAAAAAATATGCAAACAAACTTTTTAGTAGTATATTTCAAATTTCTGAATGAATTCCAAAATTTCATGACCAAACATATATTCAAAGAAGAGTTTTTAATCAATCAAAACAGGGCCTAAAGAGTACTTTGTTGTGATGATTAAGTTTTATCTAACATGCAGAATTATATTAGTCCCGACTCCTGAGTTAAGAAAGGATCATTTTCTCTCTTACTGATTTTGGTGTCATAAAATATACAAGTTAACACAGAGTGCCAATATTTATATATACATCATCAAGTAACCATCCAGTAATTACTAATCTGATACTAAATCAACCGATATCTTATCAATTAGCCAGTAAATTTTTCCTTCAGTGATGTATATACTTCTTCAATTAGCTTACTTTATCATCATCCATTTTCCTTGGCTTGAGCTCCATATGCGTTGCCTGCAACAATTATAGTAACATGTATGCCATCAAAATTATGGGTTTTTGTTCTTTTGAACGATGACAAAATACAACAAGATGGAATTAGCATTGTCATCTACGCTAACAACTAATAATAATAATAAGAGTGTCTCAAATGCTTCTTTGGACAGGCTAGACACACAAAGGGTACAATACCTGATTTACCTTACCTCTCATGTTCTGCCGGCAGTGATATTTTTGCATCATAAGGCTTTGCGGGACGGGGAGGGTTTGAAATATGCAGGGCAGGGCATATGCGAGGCGAGTTGAAATAGATTTTTGAGAAATTGATATGCGACGGATTGTGGATTCTTCATACTTAACTTCGCTGAAATGGCCAAAATTTGTTTTTATTTCTTTTTGCTTATGTGAGAGGCCAAAATAACAAATTCTAACACTCATTAATTAAAAATAGTAGTATATTACCAACAAATGAATTGGATATAGATCTATATTCTGATGAGACATTTTGTAAACAAAACATTCTAATAGGGTAGATCCGCCCGTCCACTCCCCAATCAATCTCACTCATGGATCCAAAAATTGCTTTCAAAATCAATAACCAAATGGATTCTTTCATTTTTGACGCATTGCTTGGTTGCATTCAATCTAATTCAAACTTTTATATTTAATTAAAAAAAAATCATCTATTTATGATCACAATCAATTTCTATGTAGTAAAGAGATTGTTTCTTTCACTTATGAATTTTCGTAACTAATTGTGTTATTTATAATTTATCAAAATATTGTGCTATGTACTTATGTAAGATTTAGGATAATACATGATCTATCATTTTAAAAATGATAATTTTATGTCAAATTTATAAGTATTTTTTGAAGTTCTCAAAACATACGAGTTTGAAATCAAAAACTATAATTGAACACACATTCTCAAAAGAAATTCAAAATCTATACTCAAATGCTAGCAAAAAGAAGTGTAGTCCAACCTCAATTATACCTCAATCTCAAACTAGTCAAAATCAACCATGTTATATTCTCACTGCTCATTTCGCTCCATTTAAACTCGTCTCGATCTTACACAACTGAGGTCATGAAACTTTTTCCATTAAAAAAATGGCATTTAGATGTGGTTGCTCTTCCTTCTTAAAGCAGAGGTCTAACCCATCGGTGACCCCTTAAAGTTGGCACGAAGTTTCACTTACGCACCTCAAGTGGGCGATGTTCATTTTAGACACTTCTTATAGGGTCTCGCTATGTCATTTTAACACTCTTTTGCCAATCAACAAAAATATATGAGGTGTGTGTTACACGTGTTACACTTGCAAATGATGTGTAAAGTGACGAATTAAATGACGACATTTGTCAAAAACAATTTGTAGATAATGAATTTTGATTAAAAATATAAACCCCCGAATTGTCTTCTCCAAAAACCCATACCCATTTGCAGAAACACCTGCCCCCCTCCCCCCACCTTCTCCAAATACCCCTACTCATTTGCAGAAAAATCTGCACATACCCAGTCCCCCACCCCATTGTCTTCTCTAAATACACCATCTCTTTTTTGCTAAAACATCTGGGCATCTACACTCTTTCTTTTTTATTAGTGTCTTCTTCAAAAAAAAAATTTCTTTTTTACCCTAATTAGCAGGTTTATAATTCACCAAAAATTAAACTTACTCCTCTTTAAATATTAAATTCTTTCAA
>NW_006239353.1:272946-287800 GCF_000226075.1 Solanum tuberosum
CCATCTCTTTTTTGCTAAAACATCTGGGCATCTACACTCTTTCTTTTTTATTAGTGTCTTCTTCAAAAAAAAAATTTCTTTTTTACCCTAATTAGCAGGTTTATAATTCACCAAAAATTAAACTTACTCCTCTTTAAAAATTAAATTCTTTCAAAAAAGAATCTCATGAATAATTTAATATTTAATCTTGAAATGGATCTATTCCTAAATTTCTAAAATAGTTTCCATCATTTTACTGTAACTATTTTTATTCACCATGTTGGATATTTAAGTTTGCAAAAATGGTGGCTGAAAATGGGAAAGAAGAAGAAAAAATAATTAAAAAATCGACTAAATAGGTTTTTCAGGCGCGCTCAACAGGTCTATTACACTCACTAAGTCATATAAGCAAAAAGTGTCAAAATGACATAGTGAAACCCGACATAAGGTGTTTAAAATGAACCTTGCCCAGTTAAAGTGTCTAAGTAAAAATTAGTGTCAGCTTTAAGGGCCACCAATGGGTTAGAACTAAAGCAGATAATTGATTCAAATTGGCTCATGGGAGTCATTAGTCATAACCTTGAGTGGGAATAGACCATCTGAATAGCCCCACAACAATGTCTCCAACCACACATAAAAGAAGTTCTCTTTGAAATCAACCAGTCAAAAGGAGGTTCAAAATTAATAGAGCAACACACAGGTCCACATATTCTACTCTTTCCATAAAAAAATCATCAACCAAAAGAATTACTCCAATTTCTCCACGTCACTAACTTTTTATCTTTTCAATTAAACTACTTCAAAAACAACGTTCATGCTACATGTGATGTTTAATAAAACTTACCATTACACTTCAAATCACAATCTTTGAAGGGATGGATGATAATGAAATTTTCTACTGAAAATCCTGTCTACGCCACTCTATACGACTGTACAACTGGCAGAGAGTCTCAGGTGACCATGATCATCAAGTATGATCTTTCCTTGGAGTAAAATATTGAACTAAACAAAGGAGAGGTAAGTTCGCCGATTCAGTGCCTGCCATCTAATTCTATGTTGTAATTTCAAACTTTATGTCAGGGAAATAAAAAAACTGCACTGGAATGGGGAGAGTAGCATGAACCAATAAAACACAATTGAGAAACCAAGCAAACATCATCTATGTGAATTGATTTCGCTAACCACCATTTTACACCAACCACATCCAACGCCAACAACGAATAGGGTCTATGGCAATGAAACAATGCTAGTGATAAACTCACAAACGCTAGAAATAAGGCCTCAATTCCTGCCCCTTGAAGTTGGAAAATGATAATCAAGTTCTTAAAAACTTAAGCCGTTACTTTAAAAGGCATACCACGTTGTCTCTAGCATATATGATGCTAAGGCCTAGTAATATGGAAGTATCTGAGTGAAATACCTCAAATAAAGAGACACAACAAGTACCCTACTGAAGGCAAATCAAAACAACACAGAATCAGTACAGAAGCAAATGTATAATATAATTTGAACTTGTTGCTCTATTAAATACCACTCCCCTGCTCTCCTCCCCTTAGTGATAGAGTCAAGACTAACACAAGCTGGCCCAAACATCACCATTATATCCCATCGGCAAGTACATACAATTTAGTTCACATTCTAAATCAATGGAACTTAAAGATCGAATTAAATTGATCACAAAGAATTCAGTATTTTACTATTTTATCAATGAAGATGATAAGAAGAGCTGAATGAACAAACAAAAAATTCTCTCTTCATTGTCTTTTAACATTCATGTACAACAAAACAAACCCCTAATTAGCCATTTAATAGCTAGCTACATCATATTTGGGCATAAAAGACTCTACTCTTCAATATAATCCAATGATTCCCCCAAAATGTACAAATTATAAACTATATTCCTATTATAAAAAACAAAACAAAAAATTTTTGAAAAACTCCTAAAAGACTTACCTTTTTAATGTTTCTATGAAATTCCTCAAATACCCTTCCACTTCGGGCTTGCCACTGGAAGTGTCGGCGACAAAGGGAGCTGCTGAAACCCTAGTTGACGGGACGGTGAAAGCAGAAGACCGGGAGATAGCAAACCGTACGGCGACCTTGGCGACGGCAAACACCCAAACGGAAGTGGCGATGAGGGAAAAGCAGGAAACGGTGGTAAAACAAAGGAGGAGTTTGTCGGTGGCGGAGGAATGTTCTGTTGATGCGGCAGCGGAAGCGGCTGAGGAGGCGGAAATGGTGGCTGCTGCTGCGGCGCACCGAAGTTGTTCCACCGCGGAGCTAGTGGTGATAGCCCAGTAGAGAATCGCTTGGAATCGGAATCAGTCGAAGCAGAAGCGATTGAGCTCTGTAGAAACCTCATGTAAGCGGAGATCGGCGATTCCGCCGACGCATGCACCGCCGGAAACGGTGGGAGAGGAGATAACGGCTGTGCCTGAACAGGCCGTTGACCGCCAACAAACCCTCCACCAGCAACGGCGTTATTAGAACCATTCACAAACGGAGGTGGGCGGTTGCTAATCTGAGCAAGCGGCGGAGGACGAATCCTCTGCAACCGTGAACTTGCAGCCTTGGGTTGTTGAATAGGCGGAGGAGTCGAAATCCTTTCATGAGCAGGGGAGCCCGTAAGCTTCTGAACAACATCCCTAAAATCACTCTTGTTAATATTATACACCGGCGGCTGTTGCTGCGGCTGAGGGTGCAAATTTTGCGGCCCAGCTGGAGGAGGAGGAGGAGGAAGAGGCGGTGGAGCGTGTTGGGTCTGCGCCTGCGCCTGCGGAGGATTCTGGTTTTCAAAAAAAGCAGGTTTTCTAATGGGTTTCGAGATCTTGTGAGAGATTTTGTTTAGGTGCTTCAAATACATATCTCTATTACCACTGCTACTACTACTTGCTGAAGTAGCAGTAGAATCACCCTCACCAGAAGAATTACAGCTTTTATCCATTAAACAATAGAGCAGCAGAGCTTCCCCAAACCACTCTTTCTCTCTCTAGAAATGGGGTTATTATATAAAAACAGAGTATCTATTTTTTTTCACTAAAAACAGAGCAACAAATTATACTATATTCCCTTTTTTTATATTACCAAAAAAGTAGTAGTAATGAAGATTACAAAGATTCAAACTTGATACAGTAAGTAAAGAAAGTGAATGAAAAGAAGAAAAAGTCGGGGGGAGATTTGTTTTGCTTTAACCTTTGGGAAATGGGGATTTTAGCTTAAAAGAAGAGAATGGGGCTTTGTAAATGAAAGGGTTTTAATTAAAGAGTATAAAATGGAGCCTGGTGGGGGAGGGGAGGATACACTGTAGATTCGTGAGTTGCATTAGAGGAAGAAGATGATTGTGATGAGAAAAGATGCGTGTGATATCAGTTTTTGCTAAGATAAGAATGGGCTTTATGTGAATGATTACGTTTTATTTTTGTCTACTTCTCTAGTTTAACTTCGCCTGTTTTTTATGTAAAAATATCTTTTTAACACCTTATAATTCATGTGTAGTTATCGTAAGTCTCCATCGAACATAGTAAAAATGAATTTAGATTAAATTAAAATGTTTAAATATACACTTTCAAATTAAAATTAAATTTGAATAATTGTTATGTATTATGTCTATCTAAAACTACCTATGAGCTTGAACGTTTTATTTGATGCAAATCAATTTTGCGTTATCTTAATTATTTTTCTGGACTTGATTATTTGTGGGAGTATCCCCTACAATTTTAATATGGCAAACAGGCAAAAAGCGTAGAAATATAGTCTTTTGTAGATAATTATAAATCGTTAATTATTGCATAATTACACAAAAATCATTTATTTATTTTAAATATGTATGTTTTACTTGCTTCCTCTTAATAATAATATATATTTTAACCCCAAATTTGTCGTATTTTATCTCTTTTCTAATTATATAACTATTTATTTTAACTATTCTATTTTTTCTTTTCTCATACAAACTTTGTAACAAAAAAAGAGAAAAAATTATTGAAACTCCGTTATGTTCTACTGTTAGTCAATACATTTTAAAATGTTACTTCAATTCCATGAATGACTAAACGGGGTCCACCGTTATCATATGGGTGATACTTTGATTAATTTTATCCCCTCATTTTATTTTTTTTGAAATTAGTATCTCATACTTATATTGAAGTTCGACTATATTCAGATCGTGTCGAAAAGTTTCATATTGTGGTAAAGTATACTCTAAAAAATGAATGTGTATTCAAAGAGACTCAAATTCAAGACCTCTAAAATAATACTTAAAGTTACAACTACACCATAATTGTTATTGGTGATTAATTACACAAGTATTTAAGTAGGTACCAAATGTTGTGTTCGTTTTTATGGACGGTTTGGACAAAGACATATATATCTTATATTATAAAGTTTATATCTTTTTAGAAATTCAAGTGACATGATATATGTCATTATATTCGATTTGAACAGGACATCTAATTATCTTCAAACCAACTTTTCTTTGTTTATCTTCTGTGTAATAGAGATCATTGGGAAAAAATTTATTTACACAACTAGATTAGTTTTATAAAGAAACTGCAGCCAATATTCTTTAAATCATTTTTTAAAAAATAAAATGGGCCTTAAAATAATAAATAACTCATTAAATTATAGTATGACTAGTGTAGAAAAAATAATTTGTCGCGTATATAACTTAAATCAATTGAAATTAAATGTAATCAATTCTTACCATCTGAACGGTCTTATTATGCTCATTCGATATTATTGATTTATGGTCCAATTTGGTTGGGCTTTAAAGAGCAAAATAAAGTTAATACTTTACTTAATTCCGAGGCAATAAATGGTTTTCCATTATTTTTAGATTAACCGTTGAAAATTAATTTTATTCTAGCTTTATGAACGATATTCTCTCTGCTCCATTTTAACTTTCATTTAAGCCTTTTTAATGTCTATTAAAAAATAAAAATACAAATTGTAGTTTACTAACTTATTCCTATGTAATAAAAGTAGATTGATTTTTTTAAAAATATTGTGCATATTTTAATAATATTTTATCAATTTTAATTTTAAAATTTTTAAATAGCACTTTTTTTTTTAGCTAAAACGATACTCCCTCCATCCACAATTGTTTGTCAGGGTAAGGTCATGCACACCCCTCAAGGAAAATTTAATACAAGGTGTAATTTGACTAATATAACCCTACTATACCAAGAATACCAAAAGTCCACATAACTTTTCAATTGAACTACACTATCATTAAGGGTAGAATTGGAAAAAATTGACTAATTATTTCTTGATTGTTTAAATTGACAATTAATCTTGGACATCTATTTTTAGTATACCTGCCAAACAATTGTGGACGGAGGGAGTAAAAAATAGTTGTTGGTAGGAGCGAATCTAGGAGTTGTCAAGGGAAGGAAAATTTAATACAAGGTGTAATTTGACTAATATAACCCTACTATACCAAGAATACCAAAAGTCCACATAACTTTTCAATTGAACTACACTATCATTAAGGGTAGAATTGGAAAAAATTGACTAATTATTTCTTGATTGTTTAAATTGACAATTAATCTTGGACATCTATTTTTAGTATACCTGCCAAACAATTGTGGACGGAGGGAGTAGTTAAAAAGAGGTAGCCAGTAGTAGTTTAGTAATAATAATGACCCTTTGGAGTGAATTTGTTTCCAATACGACATGTAATTACAGAAACCTAATTAAGATTACTTTCATTTGCATTGGTTAATTTACCAAAGGTTTCAAGCCCAATGACTCTAATTAGCTATCCTAATTTGATTAGATTCACTATTTTTACATTAAAGCAAGTTTTGACTGAGTCAAATTTATTTTTGACCGAATTATGTTTGACCATTTTCAAAATATTATGGAAACAGCAATAAAGCATAAAAGTATTGTGTTCAAAGGATTTTCATTTCAAAATTAATCCTATATCTGTGATATTGAGCAAAAATAATTCTGGTTTATTATTCAAATTGTATTTTAACAATCTTTGAGAGACACATCACTAGATGAATTTTCAAGACATGTCAATTTAGTGTTTAGTACAATGTAGAATGTATTTTCAAAAAATATTTATGTGATAAAATTGTTTTTCGGTGTTTGATCATCTTATATGTTGAATTAATTTTTTCAAAAATACATTTTTAAATAGAAAAATATAATATTTTTTTTGTGCAAGTCGTAATTATTCAATTAATAATACTTGCTTCAGTTAACACGTAAATATTTGTCTAACATTTTCATGCGTCTCATTCCCCATATTTTACTATTAGAATTGTAGTGGAGTCTTTTCCAAATACTATACCATAATAGAATCAATCCGTCATTATAAAAAGAGATGAAACAGTAGTTCCAATGTTACTTATTAAAATTTTCCCAATCAAGTAAAATAATTAAACAACCAGTCAAAATTCAATAATAGAAGTATAGTACTACTAGTAATAATAATGTGACCATACCTTCTTCTTTTTTCCCTCAACACAAATACCATTTTATTAAACAAGTTTAATATTAATTTTATCAAAATATTAATCAGATGCTTTATTTTGCTTTCTCAAATGATGTTCAATATTGATATTGAGATCCTTGATAAATTCAAATTCACCTGCATTTTCATTTTGATTTTTGAGGGATCAAATCTGAAACTTAAGATTTAAGAGTAGAGGAAATCATATTCAACCTATCAAAATCTTCGTGGATATAAACCAATGTGAACTCAACTCGAAATTCTGTAATTGTTTAATACAATGCACAAAACCTTTTGTTTTGTGGATTATTTACGACTTCACAAGCACACAACTTTTATAGGGTGACGAATATTATAGGATGGTGGGAATTTAAAAGAGCTAGCACTTTTTTTTTCTTAATTATCTTTGAGTATCGCTTTTGAATTTGTGTCCTCGATATTTCTTTTAAAATCTATAATGATGAAGTGAAATTTTGTCGGTTTTTCGTTTTTGGGATAACTATATACTCCCTCCGTTCCATTTTATATGTCACCTTTTTATTTTGCTTGCATTAAGAAATGATGTAATTTTACCCTTCTACCCTTATTTATTTATTTTGGAACTCAAACTTTCAATCAATGAGTATAAATAAATTTATTCTGATTAATTAATTTAACCAATGAACATGAATAATTTACTTAACTTTTCTAAGTTGGTCAAATGTATGTTTTCAATGCTAATAACTCACAAGGGTAAAAAAGGAACAATATGCTAGGGTAAAAAAGGAACAATATGCTAGGGTAAAAAAGGAACAATATGCTAGGGTAAAAAAGGAACAATATGCTAGGGTAAAAAAGGAACAATATGCTAATTTATGCATTGATTTTATGAAATGACAAGTATTATAAACCAATTATTTATAAAAAGGGATGACATATAAAATGGAACGGAGGGAGTAGTAAATATGATTCTCATTTTATTTCTCTTCCAATTTATGAATATTAGATCATGATCCAATTTTTTTTTTACAAATTAAAAGTCTTATAAGAAGACATTAGATCACAATTATGAAAAAGTTTTTAATAAATACTCACTAATTGCAATATATATACTTTTTTTTTTAAAATGGTATATATAATGTTTGTTATTAATTTATTTTTTGTTGGACGTTTTCAGTTAAAATCAAACCAAATCAATTATGATTGTATTTTTTTTCTTTCAACTCCAAATCGAATCAAATCAATTCATAAGTCGGTCTCTTTTCCGGTATAACACTGCTTTGTTAGTTTGGTACTTTGGTATTATTGATTGATTTTGTTTGAACAACTCCTAATTTACACTACTATTTAAATATAAGGACGATATCTACGTGATGATCCAAAAAAATAACATTTCCATAAAAGATACAATGATAAAATTTTAATTTCAAGGAACTATAAATCAAGATATAATGGATCAGTGAAAATGTGATGTAGTGGATGAGATTGTTGTTATCTTCATCAGAGGTTTGGGACTCGAGCCTCGAGTATCGAAAAATCTTTGATAGGGAGCATTTTCATCCAAATGGGACCTATGCAATACAAATACAAATTAATTAAACTTCAATGCAGATATCGGACACCAAATAATGGAAAAAAAAACATCAAACGGGTTGCTAAGTCATTGTCAATGGACCAGAAGATTGATTCTTACCTAATTCTTTTAAGATGTAAAAAAAAATATTCACAACTCCTTTAGATTTGAGGTATATAAAAAAAAAAGTTCCATTTAGAAACTTACGTATCTTTTTGTTCTTTTCCCCCCCACTTGTTGTGTATAAGTTATTGAGTCTTTAGACCCCAATAATTGGTATTTAACTGTCAATTTCAATAAAGAATTAACCAATGTTTCCTCAAGGATGTGGCAAGCAACTTTATAAGCTTATTTTCCTTTTGCATATATAATTCATATTCACCCCAGTCCCCACCAATTGAGAAATGAAAATTATAAAGAAAATAACCAATATGAAAGTGCTTAAGATAACATTTTCATTTTTATAAGAAGAATGCAATATTTATTTGTTCATTTATCACATATTTTTAGTGTATTTTATTTAAATTTCTTCATAAATATATTTGTTCTTTATTTTAAAATAGTTAAAAGGTTTAAAATTATCTATGTCTTGAATATTTGTACGTTGAACTAGGGGATAAATGCATAGAAAAGAAGTTGTACATGTTTGTCAAGTCTCGAGAGAGGAAGACTCAAGATCTGGATCAAGTGAAGTGCATCATAGACGCGGGAGGCAAAGTGTTGATTAAATGGACACTCACTAAAGAAGATGACAAATATACTCCTATAAACTCTTGAAAAAAGCTTATTATACTTCAATAAGCCAATATATGTTACTATTACTATTCAAGGAGTGAAATTGTTTTAATGATCTTTTCATGAAATTTTATGAATGATTAACACTTCAATTTCATTTATAAGTTTGAAATTTATAATTGAAGTGTTCTAATTCCATTTATAAGTTTGAAACTTCTTGATCTCAACATTGCAAATTCAATTGTTGGGTTAATATTTAGTGTACTGATGAAGACACTAATTATGTTGATAAGCTTGACAAATATGTGATAAAGTTTTGTATTGAGACTTAGAGTGGGCTTGAGATGCTTCTATGGAGCCCATACCCAAAATTAGCCCAACAATGTAAGTGACCTTAGCCTCCTTCCATTGGTGTAGATGTCTGGACTCTGGTTCATATCTTTGGTCCCTTATTTTGTAAATGGGTCGTTTGGTAGAGTGTATTAGCAAAAATAATGAATATACTAGCTCTGTGTATAGTAATATATTATCTGGTACTTTATGTTATGTATAACCAATGTTCTAGTGTGCATTACTATATATTAAGGTAATAGTAATGCAAATGGATTCAATGCATGCATTAGCATGGTCAAAGACCCAATTACACCTTGAAATTCTTTTAACATCTTTTCCATCATAATTGTGTAGGATATTTTTGTAAATAAATATTTGTTAATCAGATTTTATTTTTTTCGTTCAATTTTACTTGTCCAGTATTTTAAAAATGAACTTTTCACTTTTAATATATCAAGAAAAAATAATTAATTGTTTTCCCTATTTATCTTCAACATTAATTACTTATTCTACAAATCAATTTTCAAGACCTAAATTACCCATCAATAATATAAATATTATGGTAAAATATTCATATTAATCATCAAATTAACTTACGTTGCTTCATGAGAATTCTTATATATATATATTTAAGAACTTGAAAATTGACTTTTCAGAAAAAAGTTTTTAAATAGATGTGTCTGTTTAATTTAATTTTTTTAAAATATATTAAAAAATTAACACAAACAATATTACTCCACCTATGAATGCAAGGTTGAAAATGAAATTCGAAAATTTTACTAAAACAATGCATAAGGAAGAAAAAGTAGCAAATATAAATTTTTTTTCTCCAAATGTAGTTTGAGGAGGTTAAAATATAGGTAAATTTTATCATTATCTTGAAATAGAAAATTATTTTAAATAGACAGTTAGCTTAAGAAAAATAATTTAAAACAGTACAAATAAAAAGTTAGCGGAAATAGAGTCGATCATTAAAAAAAAAAACCACAACGAGTTGTAAATATATTCATGTGTTTTTGTCTTGTTTAAAAATGACTCTAAATACCTTCATTATCGAGATTAGATAAAAGAATGTATCTATTCACACTATTTACAGAAAAGTTTTTTTGAAAATATTTTTTATGAATAAAGACAATTTTGAAAAATCTTAATAGATCAATTTATTGAGTATCATTCCTCTTTCATTTTCTCTTCCTCTACCCTTCTTTTCTAAAAAAAACACTATCCAATTCAGGATAAGTAAAAGGAATTCAGAACACAATAATTAAAAAAAGATTCTTTATTTACTTAAAAGTGGCTTTGTGAACGAACCCACTAATAACAAAAGAGTGAAGCACACTAACTTCAAAGAACGTTGCTTTCTTTTTACTATTTTAATCTTATTTATATTCTAAGATATAATCTATAATAATTTAATATGTACCATCTCTTTCAAATTGAGGTGTTTATTCATTTTTGAATATGTATCATTTTACTATTAAGGTTAGAATATAAAAATAATAAGTAATAAATTTTGTCATGAATTTTTGAAATGATAAATAGTTTCAAATAATTATTTTTTAAAATCACGTTACATCATTTGAGAAGAAGGAAATATATCTACAAGGACATTGACTTTTGAGAGAAGTTTTGAAAACACTCTAAACTTGACGCAAATTATTAGTTTTATTTTCAAATTATTGAAAATCTTATTAAAAGTCTCAATTTTTTATAATTAAAAGTTTTGTGCTCCTATAAAAATTTGAGACCACTTACTACGTCATATGATGGATCAGACTTTAGAATGTATCTAAATTTAGTTAAACAAGTAAATAAATATTTTTAATATTGTCAATAATTAAAAAACGAAACTAATAATTTTCACCTCTCTTTTTGACTTTTTGATACAAAGTAGTGGCAACATACAAATTATTTAATAATATATAGTAATAAAGAAGTTTGATGAGAACAAGAACATTACTATCAATTATGGGGTCGAATTCAGCATCAGAGACCGCAGGAAAACCCATTAGATGTCAAGGTTTTCTCTTTCTATAACATTAATTTCTTGTTTTTTTTCTTCATATTAATTACATGCTTGAATATCATCTTAATTGTCTGTTGTTGGATTAAACAGCTGCAGTGTGCAGAAAAGCAGGGGAACCTCTGATTATTGAAGAAATTGAGGTTGCTCCTCCTACTTCTTGGGAGGTTCGGATTAAGATTCTTTGTACTTCCCTCTGTCACAGTGATGTTACTTTTTGGAAATTATCAGCTGTAAGTTTATCAATAATACTTTAAATTAGATATGTTCTTCTTAATTTACTGCTAAATTGTTCTAATTAATTTCCTCAGGGACCAGTTTCAGCTTTCCCCAGAATTCTCGGTCATGAAGCAGCTGGGTAATTAGCTTAATTTCTTTATCAAAAATTGCTAATTTTGCTTTCTTTTTTAATTAAATTTTCATTTTTATATATAAATTGTTACTCTCATTTTTATATATAACTAAGGCTTTAAGACATAACATATGTTGAGTTTAACTCAATTTCAAAAGTTAGCGAGTATTGTTATAGTATGGTGGCCGGGAAGAAGAGTAACTATCTTTTTTGGTGTTTGTGAGAGCAATTTGAGTATATCGTTGACTATCTTTTGCAGATAGAATGTTCAATGAGTAGAAATTAGTAACTATTATGAATGAGCCTCGACCAATATTAGCAAATAAGTCAATTCAACACCAAATTATGTGGCTATGTTAGGTATCCAGGTTGATAAATAGAAGTCTTTGAGTAAGAAATATGGTCAAATATATGAGTAAAATGTCTAATTCCTCTCATCTCCATTCATAGTCTAACCTCATTAGAATTGGTAAGATAAGGTAAGGTCTAATCCTCGTTGCTTGTACTTATAATTTCTATGCAGGATTTTTTTATTTTATTATTAGTAAAACACCGCTAGACACACTGTCTAATGGTATAAATTAATTCGCCACTATGAGTTAAATTTCTTCTTGTGTTTGGTTTAGTGTGGTGGAGAGTGTAGGAGAAAATGTGGAGGAAGTGAAAGAAGGGGACATAGTAATACCAGTATTTCAAAGAAACTGTGGAGAATGTAGAGATTGCAAGTGTCCAAAGGGAAATATTTGTTCAAAATTCCCTGAGGATTTTTACTGTGGAATGCCAAGAGATGGAAGCAGCAGGTTCAAGGACAAAAATGGAGAAAAATTGTACCATACATTATGTGTTTCCAGCTTTACTGAGTATACTGTTGTGGATGTCACACATGTGGTGAAGATGAATCCTGATTTTCCTATTGATAAAGCTTCTTTACTTTCTTGTGGGGTTTCTACAGGTTTGTTTCAATCCATTACCTTCTAAACAAATATTTTTTTTTAATACTACACATTTGTGAAGCAATGAAAAGGTCAATAACTTTTTTGTGTATCATAACATATATAAAAGTGCGCATCATCTTAAAGCAAAAGTTATCCATATCTTATGTTAGAGTTGTGATTTTAATCAAATATCACTCTTGGTTTTATAATAGTTAAAGCCACACTTTTCAAGCGCGGTTAAATACGTTATATATTAGTCAAAAAAAATTATTAATTTGTTTTTTTCTATTTTTGTAGGACTGGGAGCTGCATGGAGGGTTGCAGATATTGAAGAAGGTTCCACCGTAGCAATATTTGGACTAGGAGCAGTGGGACTAGCGGTAACTCCATTTATGTGTTCATAATAAAGTTCAACAAATAATTATGCTTTTTCTAAATGAATTTAATTTCACTAGAAAAAATAAAATAAAGTACAGATAATTTTTGTCGCCAAACAATTACTGATTTTATTTGACTATAAGTTTGCAATTAATGATTAAAAAATTATGTTATATAACGACATATATATTAGTAATGGATAGCTAATTGTTTGTGCCTATTTTGAAATTTGTGGTCGGAAATGAGTCACAAATATTTGTGTAGTCTTAAATGAGTCACTCCTAAAGAGTATTTTCTAGTTCAAGCCAAAAAAACACGATATTTTTTGGAAAATGTTTTTCATTCATCAACAAAACATTTAAAAAATATTTTCTTCTTGTCAACCAAACATGAGAAAATAAGTTAAAAAACAACTTATTTTTCAAGAAAATATTTTCTAGGAAAACATTTTCCATGGAAGACATTTTCCTTCATACCAAACACACCCTAAGAGTAAAATAGACATTGTAAAATTTAGTTGTTTCTATATATATATATATATATCCTTCTTTATGGAACTCACTAAAAATGAAAATAAGTTATATAAATTGAGACAGAGGAAGTGTAGTGTAAGTAAGATTTGAATTTTTTACACTAACTCATTAGGTTGTGTTTCCATAATAGTTTACAAACGCACCTGTTAGTCTTTTTTAATTTAGTGATTAATTTAATATAATTAACGATCATCACATTGTATAGAAGATTTCTTTTACAAAATGACTAATCACGTTTTACTACTTTTGGTCTTCTTTTTTTCTATGTCCCCTCTCTCTTTCCAAAATACTTTTTCGAAAGACAGATATTAACACATTATAAGTTGTATGTTTTTTTTTCAAATAAGTGTAGACACGTAATTTTTTACCGAACTTAAGTTTAACTCCATTTTTAGAGCTTAAATATTTTGACTTTTATCTTATTTTATTAAGTTTATTTTAAAAGATTTGAAAATAACAAGAATAGAATCACTTTTTAAGGTAAGTTTTATTTTCAATTGTTTAAAACTGAAAAGAAATGGAAAGTTACACAAAAATATGTATTTTCTTTTAAATTAGATTTAATAATAAGTTAGTATTTCTTAATTATAATTTAGAATAGCTATTCATTTATTCTTGTATTTTTATTAGCTAATATTTTTATTATTATAATATTTATTATATTTAATTAAAATAAAGAAATAACCTACCACTACCCTCGCCCCACTTACTCCTCCACTACCCCCACATACCCCACTCCACTCACCACTCCCACATACCACAATTCCTCACCACACACGTCTACACACTACACCACTACGGAACATCAACACTACATATATACCTACACACAGACCAAAGGAGGATACACATACGGACACTAAAGAAAAAGGGAGGATATACACGAACAGAAAAAGAAAAAAAGAAAAAGGATCAGCAAACAACACACAATCAGAAAAGAACACGCAAAAAACAAAAGAAAATACAGGGAAAAAAAATCACCAACACATTCACATCTTTTCTTCCTTACCCATTATTTTTCATATCAACACAAACACATATACCACCATACACACCTACAAAAAAAATTGTGGGTACTCTAATTGAGCTTCGGTTAAGATTTTGCGGTATTCAACTTTACCTTATCTTTCTATTTATTTATTTATGGAATTTGATGTAATTTTATGACAAGTTCTTTTTATATTTTGTTTCATTCATGAATTTGATTGGGATGATTAATTTGTTAGTTGTTATATCTCTATTTCATGAATAAGGTAGCTTTAATAGATGAATTATTTATTTATTTATTTATTTTATTTGTTAGTTGTGATCTCTTAAAAATGAATGGTCGTAGCATTGTTCTTGTCTTCATTTAGATAATAATGATAAAGTAGGTATAGTTAGGCTAAAAAACAAACAAATAAATTATTGTTGTTTTATTGTATAAAAAAAAATGAGTTTTATTTTTTACAATTGGTTGTTGTTTTGTTTGATTAGAATGTGTATGCCTAATTTTTTTTCATTAACTTTAAGATAAAAATAAAATATATAATATGTGTATGTCTAATTTTAATATTAAATTTAAGAGTAAATAA
>NW_006239353.1:287855-288130 GCF_000226075.1 Solanum tuberosum
CTATTTGATTTTATTTAATATTTTCTTATAACATTAGATGGGTTTTAGGCATGTAAAAAATAATAATAATATTTGTTTCAATTAAGAATGTGGTTACACATCTTTTTTGAAACACTTAAAAGAAATTCAAGGATGTGGTGACACACCTTGATAAAATTATTCTAATATATATTTTAACATGTGGATTAATTTAATTAAAAGTATCATCAATAAATATAATAATGAAATGAGAAGATTAGTTGTCTAGAATTCAGAAAAATAAGAGTAAGTACTTT
>NW_006239353.1:288235-292768 GCF_000226075.1 Solanum tuberosum
TTTTTGAGACATTGAAAAAAACTCAAGGATGCGGTGACGCACCTTGTCTAAAAATATAATAACTTTCATTAATCTAAAATAAGATCACTTATAGATAAAATTAGGTGATGCACTCGAGAGAAGAAAATAATTATGCTAATAAGCTATTTATATGTCAAAAGTCGAGAATGCAGTTATGCATCCGATTTGAGACCAAATGAAAGTTCAACAATAAAAATGCAAACAAGTCATGGCATAAAAATAATATATCCACAAATGATTTAAAGTAGGTAGAAGTCAATAAAAGCGACCGTGCTAGAACCACGGGACTCGAGGGATGCCTAACACCTTCCCCTCGGTCAATAGAATTCCTTACCCAAATTTCTAGTTCGCAGACCATATAAAGAGTCATTTCCTTTTGATTAGGGATTAAACAAAAGGTGACTTGGAACACCATAACTCAATTTCAAGTGGCGACTCTGGGAAAAAAAAATTCCTTAATCAATACCGTCACTTAAATTGGAAAAACCCTTCCGCCGTTGTGCGCGAAAAGGGGTGTGACAATAAGGAATGATTTATATTATATGAGATCACTCAATAAAACAAAGTGAATCCACTCCTTTTCAAATTTGAGGTCCCATCTAGATGATTTGAGTCAAGAAGGAATCATAACTGGGTCCGTAAGGATAAAATCTTGTAAATCAAGCGTACTATGATTTGTTTTAATTGAATCGACTATTCGTTACATACATGATACATTTCATTTTGATTGTGACCGAATAGAATGTCCTTATATAATTGTGAGTTGTGACCGAATAGAATGTCCTTATATGTCCGATTTGTATTATATCCCAAGAGAAATAAAAACTAAATAGCAATATTAGGTCCCCGAATAAACATTTAGCCAATGGAAGTTGTAATTTGATCACTTTATTATAACATTTTGAAGTTTTCTTTTATTTTGAAGTTTGTAAATTATTCTTGTAAGTAATAAACAATTTAACAGGTCGTACAAGGAGCTAAGTTACGTGGAGCTGCAAAAATAATAGGTGTCGATTTAAATCCAGAAAAAATTGAAATTGGTGCGTATTATTATTTACTTAATCATTCTTCATTACTTATACAAAAACTAAAATATTACTCATTGTTATTGAAACATGAAATTCAATTTTCAATTGTATGATGACTAGGGAAGAAGTTTGGACTAACAGATTTTATTAACCCTACAACATGTGGTGAGAAATCGACTAGCCAGGTTTGTTTAACTTTCTTGTTTTTTCATTATTTAATTTGTGCTAGATTAAAAAAAATTACAAAATAATTTGTGTTAATTATTAATTAAGTGTAGTAATGACAGATAATAAAAGAGATGACGGATGGTGGAGCTGACTACTGCTTTGAGTGTATTGGATTGGCCTCCTTAATGCAAGAGGCTTTTACTAGTTCTCGCAAGGTTTACTTCCCTTCTTAATTTTTTTTTACGGTTTCAATCGTAATTTTGGTTATCTTTGAATTTATAAAATATTTATGAATTATTAATTTAAAAAGCTTAGAATTCAGAATTCATATACTTATAACTTTACTCTACTTCTAACGTCCTAGTTTAAAACAAGTTATAATATATAAATCTTCACTAATCATATTTTTTCATTAAGCTTATTTCTAATATCAATTTATACAAATATATAAATAAACATTTGTAATTATTGTAATTTATGCAATATTCAAAGTTATAATATACAAATTTTGAACATGAACTTTATACTTTCTTTGTTCCAAAATAAGTGTCATTTTAATAAAAACAAAAATAAAGTTGTCCTAAAATAAGTCACTTTATGAGTTAAGGCAAAAATTAGTTTGGTTTTTCAACTAATCCTTATATATACTTCATCTTCTTAATAGTATATGCATCGCAAGAGATATATTATATTAAATAAGGATAGTTTAATAAACTACACATCTATAGGAGTCAGTCCTTGTGAGGAGGAGGACTCTTCTCTTACTGTCAAAAGTGTTTACTCATGATCTATCGTGCAATTGATAATATCATTCAGAACTAGTTTTCAGGCATGCGCTAATCATTCAGAATTTTTTTATTATATTTATTGATTTCTTAATTATTAATGGTAGGGTACTGGAAAGACTGTAATACTTGGAATAGAGATGCATGGCACACCGTTAAGCATTAATCCTTATGAGTTAGCGGCTGGAAAAACTATCACAGGATCCATGTTTGGTGGTGTCAAAGCTAAAGTTGACATTCCCATCTTTGCTAATCAATATTTAAATAATGTAAGTTTCCTTGTACTTCTTGTTATTTTATTAAATATTACACCTTTTCAATTCAATGATTCTAAATTTAATTAATCATTGTGAATATTATATACTAAAAGGTCTAACTAACCAAGCTACCACATATATAATTCCAAAAGATTCATTGCACTTTAATACTTTTGTCTCTCGATTATTGATAAACTCTGATTTAATCCTTATCATGATATTTATTCGATTAATTAAGTTCCAATGTGTTATATATATAATTGTAGTCATCATGTATCAGAAGGATCAAATTTAAAATTTACTTAACAATCGAGGGACTAAAAGTATTATATTATTCCTATGTCAAATTAAATGATAAGTAGTTGATGCAGCTTTGTTTTTGGAATATTGGGCAGGAGTTGAACTTGGAGGGGTTCATAACACATGAAGTAAACTGTGAAGATATTAACAAAGCATTTGACTTACTTGAAGCAGGCAAAACGCTGCGTTGTATCATTTGGATGGACAAATAATCCTGTTATTTTAATAAGCTTTCTACATGTTTGCCCTATGACATATTTAATAAATTGATGTCCTATTTATTGCTACTATTTTTACTAAAAATGAGCTAAATACTTTTGTATCATTGTATGCATCTCGTTTCGTTTCACATATTTGAATCTGGAAAATGTATCTTTAATTATGTTCTAGTTCTATGAATGAGAGTTATGCTTGTTTGGATGGTTGTTACCTTTTTAAAAAAAAATAATAGGTCTAACTTCTACCCTAACTTACTTTTCGGTTTTACTCTTTAAATTGTTTATGTGTAACATTATATAACGACTGAAAATGATATAATCTATTCAAATGTTACAATATAAAGTAATGCTTAATAATTACCCCCAAAAACAATCTTTAAATTAAAGAGAATCTTGTTCTGATTTAAAATAAGATCATAATCTACGACTAGTCAACTACGCATATTACTTTCATTGACAACGATGAGAATTAAACAATGTGTCACATGGCTGATATTTGTAGTATATTTACTTGGTTCAACAACAATGTATACTTCTCTTTCTTAAAAATATAAATAAATAAATTAGGGTAGATGAAGGGGATCAATTAGCACTGAATAGCTAATTGTTATTTTTGGTGTAGTGGTTTGTTTTTAAGTATATTGTAAGTAAAATTTGAAATTTTTATACTAACTTACTCATGAGGTTGAGTTTCCATAATAGTAATACAAACGCAGCTCTAAGTCATTTTCAATTAAGTTATTAATTTAATATAATTAACGATCATCACATTGTATAGACGATTTCTTTTACAAAATGATTAATCACGTTTTACTACTTTTGGTCCTCTTTTTTTTCTATGTCCCCTCTCTCTTTCCAAAATACTTTTTAGAAAGACAGATACTAACGCATTATATGTTTGTATGTTTTTTCTTTCCAAATAAGGAATGATTTATAGTATATGAGATTACTCAATAAAACAAAGTGAATCCTCTCCTTTTCAAATTTGAGGTCCCATCTAGATGATTTGAGTCAAGAAGGAATCAAACTGGGTACTAAGGATAAAATCTTGTAAATTAGGTTAATTAATCGACTATTCGTTGCATATATTAAGTGATCCAATAAAATGTCTTTATTTGTTCGATTTGTGTTATATCCACTAAAAGAAATAAAAATGAAATAGCAATATTAGGCCCCCGAATAAACATGTAGCCTATGAAAGTTGTAATTTGATCACCTTACTATAACATTTTGAAGTTAATAAATTATTCTTGTACGTAATAACAATTTAACAGGTCGTGATAATTTATTTATTTTTAATTAAAGAACCCAATGGGTCATTTTATTGAAATGAATCGAAAGAGATTGGTATATGCAAATTCTACAGTCATATTTTTGTCAGTAAGCTTATTTCAAATTTCAATGCTATACACGTATAAATAAAATATTTTGAATATGAAATTTTATAATCTCCGTCCCAAAATAAGTGTCAATTATACAACAAAAAAATTATCTCAAAATAAGTGTCACTTTATGAATTCAAGTAAAAAATTAGTTTGTTTTTTCAATTAAACTTTATAGGGATAAGGGTTTGAAAAATACCCCAACTTTGGTCGGATTTGCTGTTGCGATACTAAACTTTCATAAGGACCTATTACCTCCCTAGACTATTTAATACCGTATTTTAAACATATATATTTGCCCACGTGGACATAAAAAATAATGCAAAATTATAAATAGTAATGTGTCCACGTGGGCACATATATACCTTTAAAAT